>NC_041384.1:4312767-4345964 GCF_002162155.2 Triticum dicoccoides | reverse complement strand
AGAAGAAAGAATAGAGGAGAAGATCTTCTCTATTCTTTCTTCTCCTCTTTTTTCTTCTTCTTCCTCTTTTTTTTATCGGGAACGAGGGACGTCGAGGGGTGCCGAGCGGTAGAGGAAGAAGAGGATAAAAAAGAAGAGGAAGAAAAAAAAAGAGAGGGGTCGACGGTCACCTAGGGGTCGAGGGTCGAGAGGGGGTCTAGGGTCGCCGAGAGGGGAGAGGAAGAAGAGGAGAAATAAATAAGAAGAAGAAAAAAGAAGGAAAAGAAGAGGAGAAGAAGAAAGGAATAGTGGAGAAGAAGAGAAAATAGAATATTCTATTTTCTCTTCTTCTCCACTATTCCTTTCTTCTTCTCCTCTTTTTTTCTTCTTTTTTTCTTTGATCTTCTCCTCTAGCTATTCCTTTCTTCGAGGGTTCTATAGGGTCGAGGGATCGAGGGTCGAGGGTTCCAGGGTCGTCT
This sequence comes from Triticum dicoccoides, assembly GCF_002162155.2. Classification (NCBI taxonomy): domain Eukaryota; kingdom Viridiplantae; phylum Streptophyta; class Magnoliopsida; order Poales; family Poaceae; genus Triticum; species Triticum dicoccoides. The sequence continues at coordinate 4,345,506 of NC_041384.1, read as the reverse complement.
AGGGGTCGAGGTTTCCAGGGTCGTCGAGGGTTCGAGGGGTCGAGGATCGCCGAGGGGTCAAGAGAGGTTTCCTATTGTCAAAGTAAGTACTATAGTAGCATGTTCTGCACATCTACTATAGTGCCGAGGGGTCGAGGGCTCCAGGACTGCCGAAGGAGCTGCAATTTAGACACCCGAAAGTAAGTACTATAGTAGCATGTTCCGCGCATCTACTAGTCATTCAAGCCCTAGTTTCATCAATACCATTTGGCATTCTTGCTTATCAGTTTGATTGACCTCTATTTCTTGTAAAGTGGTTGTGGCAGGAACAAGGGAAAGATTTCTGCGGATACCACGTTTGCGAGTCCATACGCCACACGACCTATGAGCGGGGCTACACTGACGAACAATATGAAGTACATAAATAACAACATTCACAATTTTATTTTATTACCATCATTTGTGTTGAGTTTAATTCATTCATATATATATGTATTGACCCCCTTCTTTAAATTAGATGTTTCGGAAGAGGAATTGGCGGCATTCTTTCTTGACCACGTGATCCCTGAAGACGGAGAATACTATGTGGACCCTGAGTCTGTATGATTATATTTGTAAGAGATAATCATTGTATATATGTAGCCGATAGTGTCAAATAGATATACAAGAACTTGTTGTTCGACAATCTCTCGGAAAAGGAGAGGTGGTCGATATCACTTCTCTCTGTATGCATATATGTTCATGACGATCTTCTGTTTCCTTCGTTTGCTTACTAGCTAGCTAGCGTGTCTAGTCCTCTCTATATGTATGTATAGTACGTAGCATCAACCAAGCACCGACATAAGAGAGGACACTTCTCTCTATTAATTATAGCTAGCTAACACAATATATGAAACACCTAAATTAACCCCCCAAAACCGCCAAACCCCCCTTTAAAAAAAACAAAAACCCCAACCACAGAAATGCTGACGCGTGGATGCCTATTGGTCCCGGTTGGTGCCACCAATCGGGACCAAAGGGTCTCCTGCCTGGGCTCCGCGCACAGACCACGTGGAGGCCCATCTATCCCGGTTCTGGATTGAACCGGGACTAAAGGGACAGGGCATTAGTACCGACCCTTTAGTCCCGGTTCCAGAACCGGGATAAAAGGCCCTTACGAACCGGGACAACATGCCCTTTTTCTACCAGTGAGCCTGCATTATATGCTCCTCGGTTATTACCAGATTGCCCAGCTGGGGAACGTTAACGGTTTGCCCACATATATATAGGGCGCCGGTACTCTTATGTGTTGTTGGCACAACAAGCGGGGGTATCGATTGCGTCGCTTGTTCTCCCAGCTGGGGAACGGTTTTCCGCATTTTTTGCAAGCTGCTTGGCTCGAGCTTGAGCTCGACTCCTTCTGTACTCGTGCTCAATGTGCCTTCCTGATTTGGCGCTCGTAGTCTGAGTCAACAGGCTTGGGAGCTGGTGGTCTAGCCATACGAATAAAGTGGTCAATCTTTTCCTCAGGCACTTTCTCCCTTGGCGGTGGTGCCGGTTTTGGTCCAAAATGGGCGTCCACTGGGGCCTTCACTATGGCTGCGTTTTGCTCCTCGGTCATGTCATAAGGCCTCTGAGGAAGAGGAGCGAGGCTTGGACCATATTTACATCGCTTGCCTCCGCCTATACCTCCTGTACTACCTCGACTCATAGCGCTACGCACCATAGGTGCGGCGTATCTCTTCCCCGATTGCTGAGGCGGCGGAGACGGCTGACGTGGCTGAGTTGGAGTAGGAGGAGTGGCCTAACGCTGTGCCGGACTTGAAGCAGGAGGATTGGCCTCACGCGGTGTCGGAACTGAAGAAGGAGAAGTGGCCTCATGCTTTGCCGGACTTGAAGCAGGAGGAGTGGCCTACTGCTATGCCGGACTTGGAGGAGGAGGAGTGGCCTCACATCGAGGAGGAGTCGGATGATGACACGGTGTCGGTGGCCTTCGAAAGAAGATGCAATCCTTTCTCCATAGGATGATACGATGTATGGCCTCTCCCAGTGTGTGCTCCTCGTGATGTCCAGGAATGTCAAGCTCTAGCCCCGAATATTGGTCCACCACCTCATCAACCACGACACGAGCATAGCCGGCTGGAATCGGGTTGCAATGGAAGGTTGCTTCGGGGGGATTTGTATAAGCAACAACGTCCGCCACCTTCATGGATATGTTCTTCATTTTGAAGTGTGGCGGGCGACGGGGACGGGGACGGGGACGGGGCGGCGACGGGGGCGTCGACGAGGGGTGGCGATGGGGCCGGCGGATAAAAATTGACGAAATTTGTAAGTGCCGCTTATATAGGATGGGCCTTTAGTACCGGTTGGAGCCACCAACCGGTACTAAAGGTCAATTTTGGCCAGGCCAAGCGGCGGGAAGGGTAGCCCTTTAGTACCGGGTGGTGACCTTTAGTACCGGTTGGTGGCTCCAACCGGTACTAAAGACCCTACCTTTAGTACCGGGTGGAGCCATGACCCGGTACTAAAGGGGGTGCGCTGCCAGGTGAGGGGCGCAAAGTTTACTCCCACCTCGCTGGGCGAAGGGCAACCGCACTGATTTATAAACCCAGCCGTGGCTGCTCCTTCGAACTCCTCTATATAGCAGGCTTGTGGGCCTAACTATGGCTCGCTGCCCTGTGAGCCTGCTGGCCCTTCTGGGCCTGAATTTGCACACCCGAGGTCTGGCAGGCCCACTGGGCAGCGCCCCAACAATTTTTTATATAGTTTTTTTCTTTTCTGTATTATTTATTTTCTTCTATTTATTTTTGAGTAATTTATATATTTTTTTTTATTTTCTACTTTGTTTATTTTCTTCTATTTATTTCTAAGAAGTTTTTTATATAGTTTTTTTCTTTTCTGCTTTATTTATTTTCTTTATTTATTTATGAGTAGTTTTTTTATATAGTTTTTTCTTTTCTGCTTTATTTATTTTCTTCTATTTATTTCTGAGTAGTTTTTTATATAGTTTTTTTCTTTTCTGCTTTATTTATTTTCTTCTATTTATTTTTGAGTAAATTTTTTATATAGTTTTTTCTTTTCTGCTTTATTTATTTTCTTCTATTTATTTCTGAATAATTTTTTTATATAGTTTTTTTCTTTTCTGGAGTTGCAATAAGTTATTAAAATTTTGAATTGCCGGTGTAACAGATGAGTTTTCGTCCGAAACCCTGATACTTTGAAAGACATTGTCCAATTTGTACACGAAGTGCATCCAGCTTTGGCCATGATCCTCTCTACTTTTTTGCGCATGCTATGCGGGTGAAATGATGATACCATGCCAAGTTTTAACCTTTTCAGAGTTCATTCTTAGTGCTTTTTAATTTCAGGGCCATTTAGCTCAAAACAAATCAGTAAATGCATTAAAAATAGCTAACTATGTCCGAAAGGGTTGAAAGTTGATGACGTGGCTTTGAATGGTGCTTGCTGAATACAAAAAAAGGCCGGAGTTGTAATAAGTTATTAAATTTTTGAATTGCCGGTGTAACAGATGAGTTTTCGTCTGAAACCTTGATACTTCGAAAGAGATTGTGCAGTTTGTACACGAAGTGCATCCAGTTTTTGCCGTGACCCTCTCTACTTTTTTGCACATGCTATGTGCGTGAAATGATGATACCATGCCAAGTTTAAACCTTTTCAGAGTTCATTTGTAGTGCTTTTCAATTTCAGGGCCATTTAGCTCAAAACAAATCAGTAAATGCATTAAAAATAGCAAATTATGTCAGAAAGGGTTGAAAATTGATAACGTGGCTTTGAATGGTGCCTGCTGAACGCAAAAAAGTCCGGAGTTTGAGAGGACAGAGTGAGGGTGTAAACATGAAAAAATATACATAAAAAATACATTGATCATCATTGATCTTTTTGTGTACAATCTGAATTGTCAATATGAGACCTCAACGGTTTAGAAACCGGTGAACACCCATATTGCAGCCACAAATTCTACACATAGAGTGCAATGAAGACCAAGTGCTTGTGATAGTTTGAGAAGTAACATATTTAAGGTGGTAAAAACCCTGTTAGCCGAGCGAGGTGGGACTAAAAAACAGCTGCAACTCCAAACCTCTAGTACCGGTTTGTGGTACGAACCGGTACTAAAGGCGCTCGTGGGACCCCAGCCGGACCACGGCGTGCCACATCCTCTTTAGTACCAGTTCGTGCCACGAACCGATACTAAAGGTTCGCAACGAACTGGTAATAATTAGCTCCGGCCGCCTAGCCGTTTCGAACCGGCACTAATGAACACATTAGTTCCGGTTTTGTTACAAACCGGTACTAATGTGCTTCACATTGGGCCGTTTTTCTACTAGTGTGTTTTTTTTCCTGCAGGACCTTATTCCTTGCACTCTTGAGTCTTTTGGGAAGGAGAAAATAATTGTTTATGAGTCGGCCTAAATAGATTTTAGATGATTGCCAAAAAGTTGTTATTGAAGGATTGGAGTCAAGCTTAGGATCAGTTTATCCTATGGGTCTGTACTACAAGGTTGAGGTATGTCACTCCTCATTCATTTTGCTATCGAACCTTGTTGGTTGCATTCTTGGGTGCTTTTAAAAGGAGAAATTACACAATGTGATTGTGGTCACTACTTTTGATTATATTTTGCAAGCAGTTCTGTGAAGCCATTGTGGCATGTACTTAGAATTTCTGTTGATGTGCAGTGGTCAACCGACAATGTAGAAATCATGTTTATAGATGAGTGCTTTATGTCGGGGTGGACGAGCTTCCGTTAGGCCATTGATTTCCCAATGAAGGAGCTTCGAGGCAAGCACTGAAATGATGTATATTTGTATATGGCAAAATCTGTAGGAACCCTCTCCTTGTTTCCTTTTGTTCTTGGTTTTGCTCCAGTTGATTACTACCCTATGAGATCTGCACAGAAAAAATTCATGTTGATTTGTTTAGTTGTGGCATGTATCGTAGCTACACCAGTCTGATAATTTAGTCCTCAAATAAGGCAGTTTCCGTCTCCCCTTTACATGTGATGGATATATGTGGTTGTTTCTTGCCGTTGCTGAAGCGAGGACTCTTACGTGTATTTTTCTGTTCTCCCTGATTATGTTAATCAGGCCATATGTGTTCTGTTGGTCTATTTTCATTTGTCTACCTATACAGAATTTCAAAGATGTAAGTTTCTATCATGTAGTTTCCTCTTTCTTCATATACTAACCCTCTCCTAAATGATAGATGAGGTAGGTGACTTATCTCATGTATTTCTTTTCTGTAAATTACAACAAGTCTATTTTAGTCATCTTAAGGGTATGTTGAATATGACTGTAAATGAAGATATTCATTCTTGTTATTGAATGTGGACAATCTGATTCATTTTAAAGTAGTTCCTTATCTTTATGACTAGACTAGGCTTCTACTTTAGCGAGTGTTTCACTTCAACACAGATTGATGCAAGAAAGAAAGAATTCTTTTGCAATAAAACAAGCATTGAGTGCCCAAAGCAGAAGAGGTTGAATTTTTTGCCGACGTAAATTTAAGGTAACCTTCTCCATGCAATTTTTTTTCAACCATTTGTATCTAAATATCAGTACCCATTTTGAACTACATGCTCAGTCCGACCTTTTTATTTGATGTTATTGGTGTGGTATGTGTATAATTGTTAACTTGGTCGACTCCCATAGAAAACGATAGCCACCATCTCATCGAAACATCGGGACACCTTAGCCTCTATCACTTGGTTGCGGTTTTAGTAATAGGTCGTCACACATTACAGAAAACTATTTTCCATTCTGTGTCTCTATGCTCATTTTGTGCCCGGGTGCAGCTGTGAAGGAACACTATAGGTAGAGAAGAAAGAAAGGAAGAATGATGGTATGCACCACTGAGATACCAAGTCCGGCCAGCCAGATGAGTATCAGGAGAGTGTTTCTTCATTGGACAAAAATTGTCCTTTAGAGTATATTAGTCTTTTAATCATCAATGAGTAGACTAACGCATACATTTTTTTTCGACTGCACCCATATAGTTTGTCTTTGCTGAATATACTATATTTACTTCATTTCTCTATTGAGTTAGCAATGGAAATATAAATGATTTATATACTATATAATTTGCAACCATATAATGATCAATTAACGTTGTTTCTCTATATAATTTGTCTTTGCTGAATATACTATATTTGTTTGGTCTGCACCCATATAATGATCAATTAACTACCGAAAACATCCTTTCGAGACATAATTTATTTTCATCATTTGTCTTTGCTTAGGATTCTCATTTAATTAGTGAGCACTCAGATTTGGAATTTCAGCTCTTTAGTACTGGTTTATCATTTTAAGAAAATAGGAGCAATGTGATTTTGTTCTCTAGAGACTGGAATTGAATAGTAGGTCCTTTTAGTACTGTCCTACTACCATTTGTAGCTAACAGATGCATCAGTTCGACTAGGCATTATCATGTATTGTATCGTAGTATCTTTTTTTGCGTAGAGTAAATACCTACTTCTGCTGTAGGTTACTTTTCTTTATAAAATTTGGTTCAGGATGCCGTTTTACCTGTTGTAATACCTTCAGCATAGAAGCAGTAGTGGTCTGCTCCTCCAAATATCTATAGCTTGTGGATGCTGCAGATGTGGCACAGGGAGCAGATGAAATGGAATAAGAGGACCCTCGGTGCGCGCACAAATTGTTTCTACCTGACGGCTGATAGTGAGGGTGAGCATCGAGTTGCAAAGTCATCGCCCTTCCCTGCAAATTACAGTTCCTTCAAATTAACCAAATCACCATCTTATTTTTTTCCTATTTTTCTCTTATTTCTTAGATGCCTGTGACCTGTCTTGAGAAGGTTCGAGCCGAAGTATAACTTGTACAATGCATCACCAATTCGTCCGACAACACTGTTGTTGTAGAGGTATCAGCGACCACAACTCTCCACAGAAGCATCGCTAGCTGCGGCCGTCAATGTACCTGATGTTGTGTATGCCTCTTCATCCCTTTAGTCTGCTTGGTTATTCGGTAGTTGGATACAATATAATATCGTTTATTAATCCTTTTGGTTAATTACAATATCCTACAGTCACCTGATAGAATTTCATGATTGTTTTGTCATGAAATAGGTTCTGCCAGAGCGAAGGGCCAACGCATTTTGAAGGGTTTGAGACTGAATTGTTCATATAGTCTTGCAACTATTTCTGTAGCCAAATAATTATTGTTTAGATGCATTAGTTAAGAGCACTGATTTTTTTGAAGAGCTTTATCATGACATAGATCTTGATTTCGCTTTACTGCCATGCAGAGGTTGGATGGAGCGTCGAGGATTTCAGGCTTGGGGGTGGCCACAGGTTGCCGGATAGCAGGATGAGTTGGATGTGTTCTTCAAAGACAAGGTAATGTCATGGCTGACGTGTACCTAAAGTACATACTTCTAAGTTTGGTCATTTGTTTATCGTCATAGTTGGTTTCTCTTAATACTTTTTCTTAGAGACATGATCAAAGATAGAAAAGTTTCATTTCTGAGGCAAAAGTGGCAGTATAGTATGCATGCCTTGTTGATCTGTTCATGCAATTGGAAGAAGTATCTGATTCATCTGACCTAATTTAAGTTAACTTGAGTACAACGATAGATAAACATTCACTTGCAAATCCTACTCCAAATGGACATCAAGAGTAGTACATGGACAGTGTAAAATGCATTTGTGTTGGCTGAGTGAAAATTAGAGCTCAGCCTGGTGGTACTTTAATATTTTACACTGGTAGAAAAAGGGCCATTTGTCCCGTTTCATAAGGCCCATCTGTCCCGGTTGGGTAACCGGGACTAAAGGGTCGTTACTAATGCCCTAGGCTTTAGTCCCGGTTCTTATTCCAACCGGGACAGATGGGCCTCCACGTGACCGCTCCGGGGAGCCCAGGCAGGAGGGCCTTTGGTCCCGGTTGGTAGCACTAACCGGGACCCATAAGCTTCCACGCGTCATCATTTCAGGGGCTGATTTTTTTCGAAAGGAGGTGGTTTAGGGGTTTTGGGGGTTAATTTAGGTTGTTATAGGTAGCTAATAGAGAGATGCGTCCTCTGTTATCTCCATGCTACTGCAACTGCTATGCCTAAATATGACTTAGATTGAAGTGAGGCAACATGTGGTGTATGTCGAAAGTAATATTAATCCTAACTTGATCAAGTTTGGATTGTACTAATTTCAACATGCACCACATGCATGTTGCCTTCACTTCAATCTAATCCATGTTCATTTCACCCACAGATATATAATAACTCTTCATGCTCGCATCATGCATCATCATAATAACAAGTCCTACTAATCATCATCATACAACTTCTACTCGTTATTAATAACAAGTCATACGATCATCATCCTGATAGTCATTGAACCAACCCTACTTAATTGTTCTTCGCACATGATCATCAGTATTATGCGGGACCTAAATACCCTATTTAAGGTAAAATAGCATAAAACAATATAGACCCTGACTCTCCATTATGGAGAATGGAGATCATCCTGTCTCCAATTCTTGCGCGGCGCTTCCTTTTGCTTCCAAGAACCTCCTTACGGCTGTCCACATTTTTTCCACTCTCTGATTAGCATGTCTCCACTTCTTTTAGAAATCCGGTATGGACAGTTGAGATTCGTAGGATGACCTGGATATATGTTCAAAACACGAAGGCTGCCTTTCTGATACATCAAATGAGGAACACAATCCTCTGGGATTCTTTGTTGAAAAACATAGTTATAACTTCATAGTTAGCAATGATGTACTAGTTTTAGAAGTATGCAAAAGATGCACGGATGTCATAATAGTAAAAAATCTTACCAGGGTATCTCCATGGTAGTTACCATAGTTCAACACGTGCACTAGTGGCACATATTGACCATAATGTTGAGGAGTTTGATTGTAGATATTGTAATTCTCAAGATCAGTACAAAATCCGACCAGATGATTTTTCTCCTGATAAGTTAACTCGGAGCCATCGGTGCAGTGGGTTTGTCTACCATGTTCCGCACATTGTTTGAACAATCAAAATAAGCTGTCAATGGAAATAAGTTGTCAACTATTTTGAAATAAACAATATAAATTAGTTAATAATTAACTATGTTTGAGAAACTCACATAGCGGTAGAACTGGAGGCGTGTCAACAAGGACCCAAATGTCCATATTGTCTTGGTCGATGTCAGGATCACCAAGATCCATGGTGACAAGCATACCCTCATCAAAACCATACATCTTGCAAAATGGTTCCCAATTTTTGCAACCAAAATTGGTTACGCTCTCAGCATTATATAGATTTACTTCAAAATCCACATCGTGATGGGTCCTTAGGTGAATTTTCTTTGTTTCAAAATTTTCATGGTCTTCAAAATCCATCCTCTCCAAGACATAGCGTCTTGCATGGCATGGGATAAGCTATACTCAAATTGTAAAAGATGAAAATTACACGTTGAAATAGTTGAAGTCATGCTTAATTACGAAAAAACACTTGTCGCCGTTGCGTACCTTTTCAACATCGAAGGTCTCCTCGAGCTTAATGCTGAAGCGCCGATTGTCGGTGTCAAAACCGGCGGATCTCGGGTAGGGGGTCCCGAACTGTGCGTCTAGGCGGATGGTAATAGGAGACGAGGGACACAATGTTTTACCCAGGTTCGGGCCCTCTTGATGGAGGTAAAACCCTACGTCCTGCTTGATTAATATTGATGATATGGGTAGTACAAGAGTAGATCTACCACGAGATCAAGGAGGCTAAACCCTAGAAGCTAGCCTATGGTATGATTGTTGTATGTTGAGGTTCGTCCTACGGACTAAAACCCTCCGGTTTATATAGACATCGGAGAGGGTTAGGGTTACACAAAGTTGGTTACAATGGTAGGAGATCTGAATATCCGCATCGCCAAGCTTGCCTTCCACGCCAAGGAAAGTCCCATCCGGACACGGGACGAAGTCTTCAATCTTGTATCTTCATAGTCCAGGAGTTCGGCTGAAGGTATAGTCCGGCTACCCGGACACCCCCTAATCAAGTTCTCCCTCAGTAGCCCCTGAACTAGGCTTCAATGACGACGAGTCAGGCGCGCAGATTGTCTTCGGCATTGCAAGGCGGCTTCCTCCTCCAAGTTCTTCATAAAAGTTTGGTAAACACTAAGGGTAGTGTCCAGCTCTGCAAAATAAGTTTCCACATATTGCCATAGAGAGAATAATATTAACACAAGTCTAATCTGCTGACGTATTTCGCAGCGTGACATCACACTATGGCCAAGCCTTTATTCGAATCGTTTTTACTTCCCCACCCCAGCGCGTTTTGCGAGGCGGTTTCCTTGGCATGTCTTGTCAAAGCAGAGATCGTGTCCCCCATTTACGGGATTCTCATCAATACGGACGTGGGTAACCCAACCGCGCCATTTATCACGGCGCTTGGGAGGCAAGCGAGTTTTACCAGGCTGGTGGGGACGCGTAGCCGCATCCGCCCATATAGGGGGATAAGGATCCACCTTTTGACCTACGCCTTCTTCCTCCTTTGCCTATCCATCTTCCGCGCACTCGAGCTCCAGCGCCCAAGTCCGCACTTCCCACCTCAACCTTCTCCAGCCATGTCCAGAGCGGGAGGCAAGTGGATGGTCTCCTCCATCACGGAGGGCCATGTCAAAGAACTGAGGAAGGCCGGATACTTGTCTAACGACATTGCGCACCGACTTCCTGAAAAGGGGCAGCTCCTTCCCACCCCAAGGCCCCATGAGAGGGTAGTATTCCTTCCCCATTTCCTCCGTGGACTGGGCTTTCCTCTCCACCCATTTGCCCGCGGGCTCATGTTCTACTATGGCCTGGATTTCCACGATCTGGCCCCAAACTTCATCCTCAACATCTCGGCGTTTATCGTCGTGTGTGAGGCTTTCCTCCGCATCCGCCCCCATTTCGGCCTTTGGCTCAAGACATTCAACGTCAAGCCGAAGGTGGTGCGCGGCAGCCAGGCGGAGTGCGGAGGCGCCATGGCGGGCAAGATGGCCAACGTCCTATGGCTTGAGGGCTCCTTTGTGGAGACCCTGAAGGGGTGGCAATCGGGGTGGTTTTACATCACCGAGCCGCGTGACCTTGATTGGGTCGCAGCCCCTGAGTTCCGGTCCGGACCCCCTATGCGGCTCACGTCCTGGAAAGAGACGGGCCTGTAATGGGGTGACGAGGGAGAGGTGACTGGGCTGCAAACATGCATCCAATCCCTGGTGAACAAGCAGCTCAGGCTTGTGAATGTAGTCCATGTCATGCTCGTCTGCCGGATCCTCCCGTGTCAACGACGGGAATTCAATCTGTGGGAGTTTGACCCGGCGCAACACCCAACCCTGAACAGGCTCTTCGACACGACGCACGAAGATGCCTGGAGGGTGCTATTCAAGGGCGCCTAGGCTCCCGCATCCGCTTTCGAGGATCGTGGATTCAGTACGCAGCGTCAAGCTAGTGCGGTGAATTATCTTTACCTTTTACAGGACATTTGTTTCTCATAGTTTGACTCTATGCGGGATCTAAACTCCCTTACCTTTGACAGGATTGGTAGGCGAAGTCCGGACAGATCGACTGTCCGGCTCCATTGCCCGAAGACCCAGCCGATGCCCGCTTAGCAAAGCTGCTGGCTCCGGCACCTTACGTGGTGCCGGAGAAGAAGGTCAAGAAGAAGACCACAGGGACTCGAAAGAGTGCCCGGCGTTTGGAGGTGTCGGAATCATCATCCGACGAATCCGAGACGCATTCCTCTCATGAAGACAAGGAGGAGGAAGAAGAATCCTCTCCCCCTCCAGCGGGGGGAGGAAAGAAGAGGAAGACCGCCCTAACGGGGGAGGCCGAAGGGTCCAAGAAGGCGAAGACCCTCCCTCCGGACTACTCCAACGACGCCAACGAGGGTGAAGAGGAGTGGCCGCACAGGGCCAAGCGCCTGGCGGAATCGTAAGTATTCGGATACCAGAGTAACTTCATGATATTCCTTTGTTGCACAACTTTCCCTAATGTCGAATATAATCATGTAGCCTGCCCAAGGATGGGCTCGACGAGTCGTCGAGCGGCTCCCTGGATTCATCGGACGTGAATTCAGTTCCGCCCGCTGCCTCCCCCTGTGCCGCGGACGACGCCGAAGTGGCGTCGCAACAAGTTCCGCGCCAAGAGGAGGTGGTCTTGGAGGAGCCGCGAGGCGACCTCCCGTACTCCGGGAGTAAAGGGGACAAGACCCCCCAGGGCTCCAAGTCCGCCTTGCGTCGACACCGCCCGGAATCTTCAACGGTTCTGGACTGTGGTAGGCGACCTCCTTCTAAGAGGAGCAAGCCTACCGAGCCGGCGGCCTCCGTCCAACCGGAGGCGCCGGACAATCTACTGGAGGTGCTTAAGGGCGCCTCCATCGACGAGGAGCACCGTACTATCATGAGTACGGTGATCCAGAAGGTTCAGTCCGCCAAGAGCAGACTGACTGAAGCTTGAGCTAGCCTCCTAACAGGCTTTGAGGTAAGTAAAAAATATGTAAAAATATTACCGCATAGACAGTAGCCCCTGATGCTCTGTTTGGCGTTCGAAAAGAAAAGCCGAATAGAGGATCTAATAAATTTCGCAGGAGTCTAACAAAAAAGAGTCAATATGCGTATGCAGGCTTCGCTGCTAGCCGCTGCCACACTGACTGCGGAGGTGGGTGCCCTGAAGCGGACCGAGCGGACCGAGCAACAGCTCGGCCATGCCAAGCGGCAGCTCGAGGAGAAGGAAGGTAAGAGATACCTTATAGAAAAATATATAAAAATATGCAATTGCAAAAAATGACAGGATTATACTGCTTATTGTAGGGGCCACAACTAAGTTGGCGACCCTCAAGCAGGCGCTGTCCGAGGCCGAGAAGAAAGCGGCCACGGAGCGCACCGAGCAGGAGAAATTTGAGGCGCTGGTCGGCGAAGTGCGGCGAGAGCTTCAGGCTCTCATGAAAAAACATGAGAGTTTGGAGCTTGACTCGAAGACGCGGGCATCCGAGCTTGCGGCGGCCCTTGAAATTGCCAAGTCTGCCAAGTGCCAAATCCCAGAAGGCGCTACAGGAGTTGGATGCGGTGAAAAAGATAGCGGCGGGTAAGTCATTCTTTATGCAAAGCAGACATATAAAAGTAAACTACTTGTTAGTTACCCGAATCCGGAGCTCTCTAGGGGCATTCGCAGATCTTCCCCGTAGCGTATCCGATGCCGCCGCATTCTACCGAGCCAAGGAAGGCAGCTCCATGGAGAACGTGTTCTGGTCTCAGTACGCTGAGGCTGGACACCGTGTGCCCTTGAGCGACCAGCTAAAGCAGCTGGTCGAGCTCCACAAGGCGGCCGAACAGGCCATGAAGGGCTTCATAGTTCGGCTGTGGCCTGGAGAGGCCCTGCCTGGGAGCTACTTCAGACTGGTGCGGCGGCTGGTGGAGGTCATCAAGCGCTCCGTCTGCATCGAAGGTGACCGTAGGGCCTTTGCCCGTGCAAAGGTGCACTGGGGTAAGCTGGACGGTGAGAAGCTTGTGAGGGACGGGCCGCCGCTGGGGAAGGAGCATCGCAAGCCCGAGAACTATAATAAGGATGTTCTGGCGGGTGCCCGCCTCATGGCGGATGAATGTACCAGGGATGTAATTTTTGAATAAACTCGCTCATGTTGTCCTGTGCGCTGAAAACTTGTTCATATGCGCCAAGCAATGCTTTTTGAATTTAAAATATTACTTTCTGTGCGGCCGTTTATCAAAAATTGAGAGATGGCCAGTCGTCGGCTTCTGCCCCCATCCCACTAGTGCTGGGGTGTTCAGGATAAACCTGAGCGCTCTTTTTCCCATGATTGGTTCCTTCGAGGGAGGCGCTCAGCACAACGAACAAGGCAATCGAACTATAATGCTTGAACACTCTCACTTAGCCATAGAACTCTATAATTTTAAAGTTCAGCGAAGCCCCTAGTATTCGGAAGACCGAGTTCGGGGCGCTATCCACGCCTTGGACGGACAAAGCCGGTTCCTCGCTCGAAGCGGCATAAATCTTTAAGGACTCAAAAAACCTCTCGAACAGCGACCAGTCTCTTGCCTCATCATGACAGTCAGTTTTAGCTTTCTCTACTGAGGTGCTCAGCCCAGCTCAACTGGGGCACAATCGCAGTAGTTCTCCTAGTGCTACCTTAGCCAATATAGCGGAACGTAAGGCACCAAAACATAGGAGCCGTGCAAACCCAACTATTGACCCAAATCATGATTCGGAGCCGATGCATATAGTGCTATAAGTTCGGGGTGCCGCACTTGTGAAAGTGTTCGGACTTCTCACACCATATTGAGGGGTACTGGAACCCCTGGCGTATTTGCTGTACCATAGTGTACGGGTGTAGCATGTTATTAATGAACATATATATGAAAAGAGATTAATGCAAAAGATAGACAAAAAGCTATGCATTGTTTATAAAAAGGTTATGATCCAAGCAGAACGATACAAATAGTGCGATAAGCAAAGAGTTGGACTATTTAACATGTCCTATCCAGGGGCAGGCCGCGGAATTGTATGCAAAACAGGTATACTGCTCGTAATAGAGACCACCTGGGAGTTCCATAATGCGGCATGGCTTGTCTGCTTCCCTGGTTCTTGCATCGTTTGTGCGGCAGTTGAATTGCCGAACGGGTCATCCGAAGTATGGAGTCCTGAAAGTAAGAGAAAAATAAAAAATAAAAAATAAAAAAAGAATTCGGCAGCCCCTTGTACGGTTTAAGCCGTGTTTTGGGCATGCCGTGATAGTGCCCCTCCCCCTATGCCCATGGTATTTCAAGAGCGTAGTTATGTACGCGAAGCACTGGTTTCGCTATATCGCGAGGGCTAGGCTTGGGGCCGCATTGCTACGCCAGCTCGGAACGTGCCAGGCGGTCTTGTTGTAGGTTACTCTGGGCGCGCTTGACAGTGTCCGGCCTTTTGAGGGCCGGACTGGAGAATTGCCTGGAGAGGCTGCTTTGTACTTCTGCTGCGAGCGCTGCCGTGTGCTCCTCCGTTCGGAGGGAGCGTTCGGTGTTTCCGTTGACCGTGATTACTCCTCGAGGGCCTGGAATCTTGAGATTGAGATATGCGTAGTGCGGTACCGCATTGAACTTTGCAAATGCGGTTCGCCCGAGCAGTGCGTGATAGCCACTGCGGAACGGGACTATGTCGAAGATTAACTTCTCGCTTCAGAAATTATCCAGAGATCCGAACACCACTTCAAGTGTGACTGAGCCTGTACAGTTGGTCTCTGCACCTGGTATGACACCTTTAAAGGTCGTTTTGGTGGGTTTAATCCTTGAGGGATCTATGCCCATTTTCCGTACTGTATCCTGGTAAAGCAGGTTCAGGCTGCCGCCGCCATCCGTAAGGACTCTTGTGAGATGAAATCCATCAATAATTGGGTCTAGAACCAATGCGGCGTACCCGCCATGACGGATGCTAGTGGGGTGGTCCCTTCGATCAAAAGTGATCGGGCAGGAGGACCATGGGTTGAACTTTGGGGCGACTGGCTCCAGCGCGTATATGTCCCGTAATGCATGCTTCCGCTCCCTTTTGGGGATGTGGGTTAAGTATATCATGTTCACCGTCCGCACTTGTGGGGGAAAACCCTTCTGTCCACTGTTGTTCGGCGGCCTGGGCTCCTCCTCGTCGTCGCTACGCAGTCCCTTGTCTCTATTTTTGGCATTTAACTTGCCTGCCTGCTTGAACACCCAACAATCCCTGTTGGTGTGATTGGCTGGCTTTTCGGGGGTGCCATGTATCTAGCACAAGCGGTCGAGTATTCGGTCCAAACTGGACGGGCCCTGAGTATTCCTTTTGAATTCCGCTGACCGGATTTGTAGCCTCTGAATCCGGCATTGACTGCCGTATCCTCGTTGCTGTCGCTGCTAACGTGGCGTTTTTGCTTGTTCCGGTGCGACCTGCCACTTTTGTCCTTGGTATCTGAATTACCAAGGTTCTTGGTTAAGTTGTTGCTGCGAGCTAGCCAGCTGTCTTCTCCCGCGCAAAAGCGGGTCATGAGTGTCGTGAGGGCTGCCATAGATTTTGGCTTTTCCTGTCCAAGGTGCCGGGCAAGCCACTCGTCGCGGATGTTATGCTTGAAGGCTGCTAGGGCCTCTGCGTTCGGACAATCGACTATTTGGTTTTTCTTTGTTAGGAACCGTGTCCAGAATTGTCTGGCCGATTCCTCTGGCTACTGAATTATGTGGCTTAGGTCATCAGTGTCCGGTGGTCGTACATAGGTACCTTGGAAATTGTCGAGGAATGCGGCTTCCAGGTCCTCCCAAGAACCGATTGAATCTGCTGGCAAGCTGTTAAGCCAATGCCGGGCCGGTCCTTTAAGTTTGAGCGGGAGGTATTTGATGGCATGTAGATCATCGCCACGGGCAATGTGGATATGAAGGAGATAATCCTCGATCCATACCGCAGGATCTGTTGTGCCATCATATGATTCGATGTTTACGAGTTTGAAACCCTCGGGGATTTTATGATCCATTACTTCATCTGTGAAGCATAGTGGGTGTGAGGCGCCTCTGTACTGGGCTATATCACGACGCAGCTCAAAGGAGCTTTGTCTGTTGTGTTCGGCCCGACCGGATTTATTGTATCCGGAGTGACGATCACCGTCACGTGCCGTGGGGCGCCCATGCGATCCGTAGATCGATCTTGTTTGCCTTGCCTTGTCCTCCAGTATCTCTTGCAGGTCTTGCGCCTTTTCCCATGCCTTAGCATGTTTTGAGCGGCGCCGGGGAATGGCTTGAGTGGAGGGCCGAGAGGCCTCTCTATCATGGCCACGAGGTGGCCGGTCGGCCATGTCATGTGCTGGTGATGTAGGTGCTTCCTCCTCTAATCGGGGTAGCAACTTGCGCTTTTGGTAACTCTTGAAGGGGCGTTCGAGTTCATACTCTTCGGCCGCAAGGACGTCAGTCCATCTGTCAGCTAGCAAATCTTGATCAGCTTTAAGTTGTTGCTGCTTTTTCTTGAGGCTGCTTGCCGTGGCTATAAGCCTGCGTTTAAAACGCTCTTGTTCGGCGGGATCCTCTGGCATGACGAATTCGTCGCCAAGGCTTGCCTCGTCTTCGGAGGGAGGCATATAATTGTCATCCTCAACCTCTCTGTCTGCCGCTCTCTCGTGAGGGCTGGCTTCTCGATCCTCCTGTGCTAAATCTTGCTGGAGGGGGTGTTCTTTGGCGCTATCTGGAGTATTGTTATCTCCCGTGCCGGAATCACCGTTTTTACTTTGGCGGGATTTAGAGTGGCGCCGCTGACGTCGACGCTTGGGCTGTTTCTTGGAGGTGTCAACCCCCGCTGTTCCATCGCCATCTCCATCTTTTGGAGTGTCCACCATATAAATGTCGTATGACGAGGTGGCTTTCCAGTGCCCTACAGGTGTTGGTTCTTGGTTGTCTCCTGCATCGTCGTCCATACCGTCGATGTCTTCGCAGTCGAAGTCGAGCATATTGGTTAAGTCGTCGACAGTGGCTACGAAGTGGGTGGTGGGTGGGCATTGAATTTCTTCATTGCCCGTATCCCAACCTTGCTGACCGTAGTCCGGCTAGGACTCTCCTGATAAAGAGAGAGACTTTAGTGACTTCAGGATGTCGCCGAAGGGCGAGTGCTGAAAGATGTCCGCGGCGGTGAACTCCATAATCGGCGCCCAATCGGATTCGATCGGCAGGGGCGCGGAGGGCTCGGAGTCTGGAGAGGAGTCCGGCCACTCAGAGTCATGGGCCTTGAAGAGTGCGGGGCTGGTGTTCGGCTCGATCGCCTTTGGGATCACAGCCCCCGAGGCGGCGTCCAACCGCTCATCCTCGATCGGTGCAACCGGCTCCGAATTAAGGGTCGGAACCGATGTGTGTGCGGCCTCCAGGGCACTGTTCGGTGGCAGAGCTAGATCATGCTCATCGAGACAGTGCGGCACGCTCATTTGTGGCTCGAATCCGTCGAAGATCAAGTCCCCGCGGATGTCAGCCGTGTAGTTTAAACTTCCGAACCTGACCTGATGGCCAGGGGCGTAGCTTTCGATCTGCTCCAGGTGGCCAAGCGAATTGGCCCGCAGTGAGAAGCCGCCGAAGACGAAGATCTATCCAGGGAGAAAAGTCTCACCCTGGACTGCACCATTGTTGATGATCAAAGGAGCCATCGGGCCGAAAAGCAACGACACAGAGGAACTCTCAATGAAAGCACCAATGTCGGTGTCAAAACCAGCGGATCTCGGGTAGGGGGTCCCGAACTGTGCGTCTAGGCGGATGGTAACAGGAGACGAGGGACACAATGTTTTACCCAGGTTTGGGCCCTCTTGATGGAGGTAAAACCCTACGTCCTGCTTGATTAATATTGATGATATGGGTAGTACAAGAGTAGATCTACCACGAGATCAAGGAGGCTAAACCCTACAAGCTAGCCTATGGTATGATTGTTGTATGTTGAGGTTCGTCCTACGGACTAAAACCCTCCGGTTTATATAGACACCGGAGAGGGTTAGGGTTACACAAAGTCGGTTACAATGGTAGGAGATCTGAATATCCGCATCGCCAAGCTTGCCTTCCACGCCAAGGAAAGTCCCATCCGGACATGGGACGAAGTCTACAATCTTGTATCTTCATAGTCCAGGAGTCCGGCTGAAGGTATAGTCCGGCTACCCGGACACCCCCTAATCTAGGACTCCCTCACCGATCATCGTCCAGGTGAGGCCTATCGCACAAACCTCGATCGTCGTGGCACCAGCCGCACTCCTCCGGGAGACTTTCGTCGTCCGATGACGACATTTCCTACGTTCATAATTCAAAGATTAAACTTGTACAATTAAATATATGTACTACAAAAACTAAATTAGATCATTATTATTCATCACGGGTTGACTATCCGTTTGTCGAGTCTTTTCTTGAAAACTCTCAGCTCACGTGGTTTATACATTCGACCGTTGGTGATGGTTGCTCCTCCATTTTTCCCTGAGTGCATTACACGAAAATGTCTAGCACACGGGAACGAAGGAGAAGCGAACCCCATGACAACAGTCGGGATTCTTCGTCTTTTCATATATATATATGGTGGAACTCTCCCTCACTGATTCCTCTCTGACATTTGTGACCATCGGTGATGGTAGCTCCTCCTTTCGTTCCGAAGTGCATTACAGCAAATTGTCTAGAACACGGGAATGAAGGAGAAGCTACCCCACGACAATAGTCGGGATTGTTCGTCCTCTCATATATGGTGGAGACTCGACAGACTTAAAGTCAACCCGAAATATCGTTTAATTATCTTTCTAAAAAAGGATTCGGCTGGTCTCACCTTGAGGTCGGAGGGGGTCGGTGACGGGGACGACGGTGGGGATGATGGAGGGGGGTTCCTAGATTTCTGTGACAACAAAAACCCTATAAGCTATCAACTAATCATATGCATACGCCTTGCATAGTGCTCTCCAATTTTAGCATTCAAAGTAGGAGTAGTTTTCCAATTTGAGCATTCAATAAGCAAAACCAAATCGTAAAATAAAGTAGTATTAAATTAGCATGCATTCAATTATAAGCAAAACTACATCATCTATTCCGTCCATACATCGTCGAATATTATCACTAATACACCTCGAATACTATCATACATATATATAGCATCGCTAGTACAGCTAGAACCGTAGCGCCCGACGGGTATCGCCGCGGGCACTGGACACCCAAAGGGAACGAACCATCACATGATCATAGCTCCAGTGAGATCCCTGAAGAACCTACCAGGTATTGTCGAACTTGCCCTCCAACGCAACCATGTAGCGACGGACGTGCTCGTCCTCCTTGCTGACACGGGGAAGTACCACCTCCGCGGTGTCCGGAAGCCTAGGCACCATCACTGGCTCACGGGACTGCCACCAAACAAGGATCGGGTCAACGACGGGCTAGCTCCTCACCAACCTACATCCCTCGGAAGGTAGCACCTCCCAATACTAGCCCGGCGGAGCCCAGTCCCGGACATGGCCCCTCTGATCAAGTCGGCCTCCTCCGCCGAGTCGACGACGAGGATGCGGGATAGGCATCGTCAACGTCGATGCGGGAATAATTGCTTGAACTAAAAAATAAACTAGTTCTATTAATTTTCTTGCTAAAAATAAACTACTGCTATAGTAAAATAAAGTAGTTTTATTAAATCAACTAGTTCAACTACTAATTAAGCACTTACTATAAAAAAATAAAGTAGTACTTACTAAAAATAAACTACTTCTATATAAAGTAAAATAAAGTAGTTTTATTAAATCAACTAGTTCAACTACTAAGCACTTACTATAAATAAAATAAAGTAGTACTTACTAAAAATAAACTTGTTTAACTAGTTCTATTAATTATCGACCCCCCCCCCCTCATGTCGAAGTTATCGGGGAGGGGGTATATCGACAACGACATACCCGATAAAAAATAAGAAGAGGAAGAAGAAAAAAAAGAGGAGAAGAAGAAAAAAAACGAGAAGGAATAGAGGAGAAAAAAAATAGATTTTAATCTATTTTTTTCTTCTCCTCTATTCCTTCTCCTTCTCCTCTTTTTTTCTTCTTCTTCGTCCGTTTCTTATTTTTTTTCTTCTTCTTCCTTCTTCCTCTTTTCTTTCTCTTTTCTTATTTCCTTAATTTCTTTCCTCGACAACCCTAACCCTAAACAACACAAATAACTACAACGACTTCGCTTGCATACATATGAACAAATATGATCGATCATCTATGAACAATATAAAAACATCATATGATATATGAACAAGAAGATCACATCTATAAAAAATCATCTAATCATATATTTTTGACGGCGGCTACGGCGGCGGCGGCGACGGGGGGCAGGGCAGGGGCGCGGGGACTGGGGCTCACTAGGGGCGGCGTCGGCGATGGCGCGGACTAGGGCGGTGACGACGCGGGGTGGCGCGGACCGGGGTAGTGACCGACGCGGGGTTGATACGTCTCCAACGTATCTATAATTTTTTATTGATCCATGCTATATTATCTACTGTTTTGGACATCATTGGGATTTATTATTCACTTTTATATTATTTTTGGGACTAACCTATTAACCGAAGGCCCAGCCCAGAATTGCTGTTTTTTGCCTATTTCAGAGTTTCGCAGAAAAAGAATATCAAACGGAGCCAAAACCCTAATTCCACCGCCGCAACCTTCTCTACCCATGAGATCTCATCTTGGCGCCTGTTCCGGAGCTCCACCGGAGGGGGCATCGATCACGGAGGGCTTCTACATCATCACCATAGCCCCTCCGATGAAGTGTGAGTAGTTTACCTCAGACCTTCGGGTCCATAGTTATTACCTAGATGGCTTCTTCTCTCTTTTTGGATCTCAATACAATGTTCTCCCCCTCTCTCGTGGAGATCTATTCGATGTAATATTCTTTTTGCGGTGTGTTTGTTGAGACCGATGAATTGTGGGTTTATGATCAAGTTTATCTATGAACAATATTTGAATCTTCTTTGAATTCTTTTATGTATGATTGGTTATCTTTGCAAGTCTCTTCGAATTATCAATTTGGTTTGGCCTACTAGATTGATCTTTTTTGCAAAGGGAGAAGTGCTTAGCTTTGGGTTCAATCTTGCGGTGTCCTTTCCCAGTGACACTAGGGGCAGCAAGGCACGTATTGTATTGTTGCCATCGAGGATAACAAGATGGGGTTTTTATCATATTGCATGAATTTATCCCTCTACATCATGTCATATTGCTTAAGGCGTTACTCTATTTTTATGAACTTAATACTCTAGATGCATGCTGGATAGCAGTCGATGAGTGGAGTAATAGTACTAGATGCAGGCAGGAGTCGGTCTACTTTTCTCGGACGTGATGCCTATATACATGATCATACCTAGATATTATTATAATATAACTATGCTCAATTCTGTCAATTGCTCAACAATAATTTGTTCACCCACCGTAAAATGCTTATGCTCTTGAGAGAAGCCACTAGTGAAACCTATGGCCCCCGGGTCTATCTTCATCATATTAATCTTCCAACACTTAGTTATTTCCTTTGCTTTTTTACTTTGCTTTTATTTTACTTTGCATCTTTATCACAAAAATACCAAAAATATTAACCTATCATATCTATCAGATCTCACTCTCGTAAGTGACCTTGTAGGGATTGACAACCCCTTATCGCGTTGGTTGCGAGGATTTATTTGTTTTGTGTAGGTACGAGGGACTCGCGCGTAGCCTCCTACTGGATTGATACCTTGGTTCTCAAAAACTGAGGGAAATACTTATGCTACTTTGCTGCATCACCCTTTCCTCTTCAAGGAAAAACCAACGTAGTGCTCAAGAGGTAGCACCAGTTCGTGGCAGCAACCGGGACAAAAGCACCCCTTTAGTCCCGGTTGGAGCCACCAACCGGGACCAAAGGTCACTTCTCAGCATCCCAAAGGGCGGGAAGTAGAGGCCTTTGGTCCTGGTTGGAGCCACAAACCGGGACTAAAGGGTGCGTATTGGTACCGGTTGTTGGCATGAACCGGTACCAATGTACGCCTTTAGTACCGGTTGGTAGCACCAACCGGGACTAAAGGCCTTGTGCTGCCCGTACCGCGGCACGAAAGTTTAGTCCCACCTCGCTAGCTGAGGGAGCTCGAGAGTGGTTTATAAGCCGCACTCCCGCTGCCCTCTCGAGCTCCTCTCAAATGCAGGCTTTCGGGCCTAAACACATTGTATCTGCCTGTGAGCCTATTGGGCCTTCTACGGGCCTGAATCCTGGCCCATGGGTGGGTTTCTAGTCGTATTTAGGCCATGGTGGCCCAGTAGGTGGCATTTTTTTATTTTTTTCTAGTTTATTTCTTTTCTTTTTTGCTTTATTTATTTTATTTTGTTTCTACCTACAACAAAATACTTATTTATTTTATTTTATTTTGTTTCTAATTACTTATTTATTTTATTTTATGATAATTCTTTTTGCTATTAAAGTTTCTAAGAAAAGAAGTTCTTTATGAAAATTCTTTTTGCTTTTAATGATTTTAAAAATAAAAAACTTTGATAATTTTAGTTGCATCAATTTTATATAATTTTAGTTTCAGTAATACTAGAGGTTGCTTATAATGTTTTGAACAGAAAATACGTTGATAATTTTAGTTTCATAAATCTTATTTATGTTATTAAAGTTTATTTTATTTTGTTTCTACTTATATATTTTATTAAAGTTTATTTTATTCTGTTTCTAATTACTTATTTATTTATTTTTATGATATTTTTTATTTTCCACGCATTTACTGATTATTTCATGAGACCATGAAATTGAAAAGCACTACAAATGAACTCTGAAAAGGTTGAAAGTTGGCATGGTATCATCATTTCACGCACATAGCATGTGCAAGAAAGTAGAGAGGGTTACGGCAAAAACTGGATGCACTTCGTGTACAAAATGGACAATCTGTTTCGGAGTATCAGGATTTCATACGGAAACTCGTCTGTTACAATAGGCATTTCATATGAAGTATGAAAAGGTTGAAAGTTGGCATGGTATCATCATAATAGTTGTGGAGAGAAAGTCTTCACTTTTTTTTCGCTTGTGTGCTTTGCTTATTGCGCCGTAACCATGGATAATTTTCATCGTTTATCAGGATGCTTGGGTCAGCCTTGACTTTGAAGGGAGGAATTTCATGAAACTTTTCATAATCTTCAGACATGTCTATCTTGCCCTCCACTCCCACAATGTCCCTTTTTCCTGAAAGAACTATGTGGCGCTTTGGCTCATCGTATGATGTATTCGCTTCCTTATCTTTTCTTTTTCTCGGTTTGGTAGACATGTCCTTCACATAGATAACATGTGCCACATCATTGGTTAGGACGAACGGTTCGTTAGTGTACCCAAGATTGTTCAGATCCACTGTTGTCATTCCGTACTGTGGGTCTACCTGTACCCCACCTCCTGACAGATTGAGCCATTTGCACTTAAACAAAGGGACCTTAAAATCATGTCCGTAGTCAATTTCCCATATGTCCATTATGTAACCATAATATGTGACCTTTCCCCTCTCGGTTACTGCATCAAAGTGGGCACCGCTATTTTGGTTGGTGCTCTTTTGATCTTGGGCGATCGTGTAAAATGTATTCCCATTTATCTCGTATCCTTTGTAAGTCAATACAGTCGAAGATGGTCCCCTGGACAACAAGTACAACTCATCACAAACAGTGGTGTCACCTCTGAGACGTGTTTCCAACCAAGTGTTGAAAGTCCTGATGTGTTCACATGTAATCTAGTCGTCACACTGCTCCGGGTGTTTGGAGCGCAGACTGTTCTTGTGTTCATCGACATACGGGGTCATCAAGGTAGAGTTCTGTAGAACTGTGTAGTATGCTTGAGACCAAGAATACCCGTCCCTGCATATTATTGAGTCTGCTCCTAGCGTGCCTTTTCCAGTCACTCTCGCATCATACCGCGATTTAGGGAGACCTATCTTTTTAAGGCCAGGAATGAAGTCAACACAAAACCCAATGACATCCTCCATTTGATGGCCCATGGAGATGCTTCCTTCTGGCCTAGCACGGTTACGGACATATTTCTTTAGGACTCCCATGAACCTCTCAAAGGGGAACATATTGTGTAGAAATACGGGGCCCAGAATGACAATCTCGTCGACTAGATGAACTAGGACGTGCGTCATGATATTGAAGAAGGATGGTGGGAACACCAGCTCGAAATTGACAAGACATTGCGCCACATCACTCCTTAGCCTTGGTATGATTTCTGGATCGATCACCTTCTGAGATATTACATTGAGGAATGCACATAGCTTCACAATGGCTAATCAGACGTTTTCTGGTAGAAGCCCCCTCAATGCAACCGGAAGCAGTTGCGTCATAATCACGTGGCAGTCCTGAGACTTTACGTTCTGGAAGTTTTTCTCTGGAATATTTATATTCCCTTTATTATTCGCCTTTGAAATGCTTGCCTTTCTTTCGACATTGATGGTTGGTCGGGAGAAATCGATGATGGCCCAGGTACACATTCTTCCTGCATCTGTCCAGGTATATACTTTCGGTGTCAGCTAAACAGTGTGTGCATGCGTGGTATCCCTTGTTTGTCTATCCTGAAAGGTTACTGAGAGCGGGCCAATCATTGATGGTCACGAACAGCAACGCCTTTAGGTCAAATCCTTCCCCCATGTGCTCATCCCATGCACGTACACCTGTTCCATTCCCCAGTTGTATGAGTTCTTCAACTAATGGCCTTAGGTACACATCAATGTCATTGCCGGGTTGCTTAGGGACTTGGATGAGAATTGGCATCATAATGAACTTCCGCTTCATGCACATCCAAGGAGGAAGGTTATACATACATAGAGTCACGGGCCAGGTGCTGTGATTGCTGCTCTGCTCCCTGAAAGGATTAATGCCATCCGCACTAAAAGCAAACCATACGTTCCTTGGGTCACTTGCAAACTCAGCCCAGAACTTTCTCTCGATTTTTCTCCACTTCGACCCGTCAGCGGGTGCTCTCAACTTCCCGTCTTTCTTACGGTCCTCACTGTGCCATCGCATCAACTTGGCATGCTCTGTCTTTCTGAACAATCGTTTCAACCGTTGTATTATAGGAGCATACCACATCACTTTCACAGGAACCCTCTTCCTGCGGGGCTCGCCCTCAACATCACCAGGGTCATCTCGTCTGATCTTATACAGCAATGCACCACATACCGGGCATGCGTTCAAATCTTTGTACGCACCGCGGTAGAAAAAGCAGTCATTAGGGCATGCATGTATCTTCTCCACCTCCAATCCTAGAGGGCATACGACCTTCTTTGTTGCGTACGTACTGTAGGGCAATTCATTATCCTTTGGAGGCTTCTTCTTCAATATTTTCAGTAGCTTCTCAAATCCTTTGTGAGGCACATCATTCTCTGCCTTCCACTGCAGCAATTCTAGTATGGTACCGAGCTTTGTGTTGCCATCTTCGCAATTGGGGTACAACCCTTTTTTGTGATCCTCTAACATGCGATCGAACTTCATCTTCTTCTTTTCACTTTCGCACTTTTCACTTGCATCAACAATGATTCGGCGGAGATCATCATCGGGCACATCGTCTGGTTCCTCTGGATCTTCAGCTTCCTCTTGATCTTTAGCTTCCCCTATTGCAGCATCACCGTATTCAGGGGGCACATAGTTGTCATCGTCCTCTTCTTCTTCGTTGTCTTCCATCATAACCCCTATTTCTCCGTGCTTCATCCAAACATTATAGTGTGGCATGAAACCCTTATAAAGCAGGTGGGTGTGAAGGATTTTCTTGTCCGAGTAAGACCTCGTATTCCCACAATTAGGGCATGGACAACACATAAAACCATTCTGCTTGTTTGCCTCAGCCACTTCGAGAAAATTATGCACGCCCTTAATGTACTCAGAGGTGTGTCTATCACCGTACATCCATTGCCGGTTCATCTGCATGCATTATATATAATTATGTGTGTCAAAAGTAAGAAAATTAGACAAGTATCTATCTAAAGTAAGAATTTTTTTCTTTCAAAAAGAAGATAAGAACAAGAGGCTCACCACGGTGGTGCCGGCGACGAGAGGTGAAGATGAGGACGGGGCGTGACAGACCGCTAAACCTAGACAAATCTCGGAAAAAATGGAGCTCGGAGGTCGAGCTTAGAGAGGATAAAGCTTAACTAGTGTGGCTCGGGTATTTCGTCGAACAGCTCACATGCATAAGAGATGAGCTAGAGCACCCAAATGCCCTTCCTCGTCAGCCAGCAAAAAACAGAGCACTGTGGAGTTCTTTGCTCGCCAGCGATGGGGTATATAAAGGCAACTCATTTGTCCCGGTTCGTGGCTAGAACCAGGACTAAAGGCCATCCTTCGTTCCCAGTTCCTGCCACGAACCGGGACCAATGGTTGTGGGCCAGGAGAGAGGCTCATTGGTCCCGGTTCGTGCCAAGAGCCAGGACAAATGGGCCCAAACGAACCAGAACCAATGCCCACGAGGCCCCGGCCAGCCCCCTTGGCTCACGAACTGGGACAAATGCCTCCATTGGTCCCGGTTCGTGGTAGAACCGGGACTAATGGGCTGGCCAGGCCCGAACAAAAGCCCCTTTTTCTACTAGTGTTATTCTATAGCTTGATCTGCCAAATGCTATTAAGGAAATGAAGTTTCCTCCTTGATCAAGTTATCAATCCTTATTGCGTGTATGCTTCCTACTCAACACCTGAATAATCAATTTGTACATGCTGATATATATTAATATGCTATTTTGTTGGTGCATAAGAGATAATACATGCATGTGTAATCTACAATTTCAGTGAGCTAAAACCCTATTGTTCTCAGGTTTTTTGTCATGGATTATTTTATTCTCATGTAAACTATAAGAAGAAAATCTCATGTATGTACAGAACTGAACTGAAGCTACCATGGAAATTACATTCTATAGCTGTGGGTCGTTTCCGGTATGAACAAAATTACTAAAATACCTCCTCTTTTCACCAAGAACGAAACTCAGGACAAACGTTGCTGCCAAGGGGGCTGGCGCTCCAAAGAAAGCAAAGCAGTAATTCTTCCATCGGTTGGACTAGATATGTACATACGGTATGACTAGCGCTTCTTGGGTTCCATGTTTGATACAACCGTGCTAAATAATGTGTCATCATATAACGATTGTGGTTTCTCTTTTCCTCACAGAATCTTCTGCGATCTGCTTGCTTATCAACCTAGGTTTACCGCTAGATGGGTGTGTTTCTGAAGAACGCTTCTCAACTCTGTTGCGCCATAGCAACGGTCTGACCATGGGGTTCGGAGATCGTCAACTCAGCACATTTTTGGGCATGCACATGATGTATTTTGTGCAGCTTTCTAAGGCAAAGATTTGACACCAGCAGACCCATGTCAGGCCACTGCCATAACAATTCCTCTATTTAGGTGCTCGACTAACAAATGCATAGGTTTCTGTTACAAAAGGTTTAGAATCATTACCCTTGATGCTTGAATTTGGACCTTGCACCTTACTTGGGTAACATAGAGCCAAATGGCACATTGTCCAAATACACATTCAAAACACTTTGGGTTTGACATGGTCTCTATCCTTGATCAAACATAAAGTTACTAAAAAAGGCAAATATTTCTCAACACGAGCATGGTTTCAATTGGGTCTCTGCGCCATTTGGTGCACCGGGTCATCTAGTTCCAATGAGAAGCAGCTGTCGTACTACAGCTTGAAGAAATATATAGTCCATTGTACCCTTTCCAATAGTGATTGTACTGCTCTTCATATCAGAGCTCCGAAGCCACATCCAACTATCGAACCAAGATCTTCACTTGATACCGGAGTCACACTGGTAGAAAAAGGGCCTGTTGTCCCGGTTCGTAAGAGCCTTTTGTCCCAGTTCTGGAACCGGAACTACAGGGTCGGTACTAATGCCCTGTCCCTTTAGTCCCGGTTCAATCCAGAACCGGGACAGATGGGCCTCCACGTGGCCTGTGCGCGGAGCCCAGGTAGGAGACCCTTTGGTCCCGGTTGGTGGCACCAACCGGGACCAATAGGCATCCACGCGTCAGCATTTCTGTGGTTGGGGTTTTTGTTTTTTTTGAAAGGGGGGGTTTGGGGGTTTTGGGGGGTTAATTTAGGTGTTTCATATATTGTGTTAGCTAGCTATAATTAATAGAGAGAAGTGTCAATACATATAATTTAAAGAAGGGGGTGAATACATATATATATGAATGAATGAAACTCAACACAAATGATGGTAATAAAATAAAATTGTGAATGTTGTTATTTACATACTTCATATTGTTTGTCAGTGTAGCCCCGCTCACAGGTCGTGTGGCGGATGGACTCGCAAACATAGTATCCACAGAAATCATTCCCTTATTCCTGCCACAACCACTTTACAAGAAATAGAGGTCAATCAAACTGATAAGCAAGAATGTCAAATGGTATTGATGAAACTAGCGCTTGAATGACTAGTAGATGCGCGGAACATGCTACTACAGTACTTACTTTCGGGTGTCTAAATTGCAGCTCCTTCGGCAGTCCCGGAGCTTTTCTGGTGAATTTTCTCCAAACCCTGCCGGACAAAGAAAACAATTACTTGATATATTAGGAAATGAACAAAGTTGCTGATATGGTGGATAATGATCAATTTAACTTACTTCTCGAGTATTTGAGTCATGTCTGCATAGTCCTGGGGATCTTTTCTTCTTGAGTCTAAGACGGTTACTAGTCCCTGCTCAAGCTTAATCTCTAGGAGAATATAGTGGAAACTGCACACGCATGCATAACTCATCAATTACATTACTATAACCTTGACTAATATATAAGGGAAACCGAATACGCACAAGACAGTAACACTCACTTGAAGTTGTAAGGAAAGAGTATTATATCTTTGTTTTCATTTATTACCAACGATCGTAGCAAGTTGGCCTCGGTAGCTGCGGCATGAAATTTAACCTAAATTGCATCTATGAGATATGTGTTAATGAACCTAATATCACCGACTTGTCTTTTCTTCAATTCGGCGATCTTCAATCTGCATAATATAGTGAGGATGATTATAAATACATGCAATGAAAGAGCTGAGCTATATAGAGAGACTTAATGACAGAAGTAGTACTACTTACAGACAGTAGCAGGCGACCGTTGTTTTATCGAGGGCCAATTGATTGAAAAACTGATAGAACTCCTCAAATGGAACAGGCAACAGTTCAATTCCAACGAGGTCATGCTCCTTTTTTACTTTCACATACAAAGTACTCCTCCCCCAGAGTCTCTGCAGATTTTCAAGTACCAATCATGCAATCTTCGCGTCATCGTTGATAGAGATCTTTCATCTTTGATGAGAGGCTTCACGTGCTCGTATCTTTGTATCTGCACCTCCATGGGTTCATAATGTACATCATCGGGCAGGTAATCTGCAAGATTGCTATAACCGGGCACCATCCTCGGATCATTAGCAACGTTGTGGCTAGGCACCTTGAGCGGGGCAATTTGTTTCCCAGCTCGTCGTTCTTTCAGCATTTGATCACTGACAGTACTTCCCGACCGCTCCGCTTCGGCAAATTCCTTTCCAATAATGCGCCCATAGTTTCCTTTCGGCAGAGACTTCTTTGGTTTTGTCAGGGCAGCCAGAGTGCGCTTCGCTTTCACCGGATCTACCTTCTCCTCCGGAAGTGGATGTCTCTTTGCTTTCAACCTTTGAAACCAGTCATCCACTTCGGTTCGTGCGATCTCGGCGTTCTCCTCCGGGGTCCTCTCGTATGGTAACTTCTCTGGAGTCTTCAGAGAAGGACCAAATCTGTATGTCCTCCCATCCCGCCTCTGGCTGTACTGCTAGACGCCGGCCGAGCAGACGGAGCGGTTGTCTACTTTACTTGCTTACGAGGCGGAGGAGAAGGACTACGACGCGCCGGAGCAGCCGGAGCGGCGGCAGGTCTCTTCCGCCCTTGCGGACGAGGCGGAGAAGGAGGAGGCTGGCTGCTCGGTCGCGTCGGCGCAGGCGGAGAAGGAGGCGGAGTGCCGCCACGCGCTGGAGAAGGAGCCAGTCGAGTGCCCTGATCGTCACTCAACAGAGGAGGAGGCGGTGGAGGAGGCGGAGTGCCCTGACTCGCTGGAGGAGGAGGCGGTGGAGGAGGCGGAGTGCCCTGACTTGCCGGAGGAGGAGGTAGAGGCGTCCAGTTCGGAAGGTTGATGATCTCCTTCTGCCATAGGCATGGAGTCTTCAGTGCAGACCCCAGCCTAGTCTCCCCTTCACCGGTAGGGTGGTCAAGCTGGAGGTCCTCAAATCCCTCCGTTATTTCATCCACCATCACCCTAGCATATCCTTCTGGAATCGGCCGGCAGTGAAAAGTTGCGCCGGGTTCAGTAGGATAAATAGAGCCAACAGCCGCCTTGACCTTCAAATTCATCCATTGCGTCACAAGGTGGCAATTTTGAGACTCCGTGATAGCATCCACGGGATAGCTGGCAGGAGCCGTCAAGGCATGCTCCGGCTGAAGCAGCTCGGTGGAAGCCACGCTGCTTCTCCGCTGAGATGGTGGGGTAGCTTCTGGGGAAGCTTCGGCAGTACATTTGCTGCGATTTGCTTCTCGTTCATCTATCGCTTGTACCCTTGCTTGCAGCGCCTGCATTTGGGTCTGCTGCACTTTTTTCCTCCTCTCATGGGATTTGTAACCGCCAGCGTCCGGAAACCCAACCTTCCACGGAATGGAGCCTGGCGTGCCTCGTGTCCGTCCTGGTGCTCAGGATTCCCGAGGGCCATTGTGAGCTCGTCGTTCTCTCTGTATGGAAAGAACGTCCCTTGCTGCGCTGCTTTGATATAGTGATGAAGCTTCCTGACTGGTATGTCCATTCGATCATTCGTCCAAATGCACTTCCCTGTTACAAGTTTCAAGGTTCCGCCAGTCCCGAAGAACCAAGTCCGGCAACGGTCTGGCCGGTTAATTGTCTCTGGTTCGATCCCTTTATCAACCAGATCATTCTCAGTCTTGGCCCACTTAGGCTGGGCTACGAGGTAGCCACCTGACCCTGTGCGATGGTGATGCTTCTTCTTCGCAGCATTTTTCTTGTTTGTCACCGACATCTTCTTACTCTTTTCCGATGTCTTGTGGGCCACAAATGCGGGCCAGTGATCTCTGATCTTCTCATATCTGCCCTTGAATTCTGGTGTCTCATTATTTTCGACAAACTTATTCAGCTCTTTCTTCCACCTCCTGAATAGTTCTGCCATCCTCTTAGGAGCAAAAGACTTGATTAATTGCTCTTTAACTGGCTTCTCTGGATTATCCTCTGGCGGTAGGGTGAAATTTGACTTCATCTCAGTCCAAAGATCATTTTTCTGCATATCATTGACATAAGACACCTCAGGGTCTTCTGTAGTCGGCTTAAACCATTGCTGGATGCTGATCGGGATCTTGTCCCTAACCAAAACCCCGCACTGAGCAACAAATGTGCTCTTTGTCCGGAGGGGTTTAATCGGTTGGCCGTCGGGTGCGATTGCTATGATCTCAAAGTTTTCATTCGAGCTCAACTTTTTCTTTGGGCCTCGTCTCTTTACCGAAGTTGTGCTCGATCCGGAGGGCTAGAAAAAAGAACAAAGACTTAATTAATATGTGTACATACCAAAACAATGAATGCATCAATTAGCTAGTCAGCAGAAGCTTAACTAATATATATACCTGGTCGGACTCGGTTCTGTCACCGGAGACGTCATCACGGTCTCCTTGCACCGGCATTGGGTCACCGGAGCCGTCCTCACGGTCTCCTTCTTGCACCGGCATTAGGTCACCAGAGCCATCATAATCAGCTGCTTCCAGACCATCGGTCTCGTTGAGAAACAACGAGCAGATGTCATCACTTCCTTGTGCGATTATGTCCCCCAACAACTCTTCTTGTACTTCATCTCGGGCGGTGTCCATAGTTTCTACAAATATTGACAACATGGCAATTATTATTCAAACATAACAGATGGATATATTAGTGGCAAAAACGTAGAACTAATATTAATTAGTGGCCTCGACGCTGCTTCTCTAGGGTTTGGGGTGGCCTCGACACTGCTTCTCTAGGGTTTGGGGTGGCCTCGACAACGCTTCAAGGATAAAAAAAGAAGAGGAAGAAGAAAAAAAAGAGGAGAAGAAAGAATAGAGGAGTAAGAACTCCTCTATTCTTTCTTCTCCTCTTTTTTCTTCTTCTTCCTCTTTTTTTTATCGGGAACGAGGGTCGTCGAGGGTCACCGAGCGATAGAGTAAACCCTAAATAGCAAGTATCGTGGGTGTGAGATACATGTGGCCGTCGGTGTCGGACACTACATCCACGTCCCACAAGTGACGTGGGCGTCGAAGCCCGCGCCACTTGTGGGACGTGGATGTAGTGTCCGACACC
>NC_041384.1:4310847-4312084 GCF_002162155.2 Triticum dicoccoides | reverse complement strand
AAGAAAAAAAAGAGAAGAAGAGAAGAAGAAACGAGGGTCGTCGAGGGTCTTCTCTCTTTTTTCTTCTTCTTCCTCTTTATTTTATCAGAAACGAGGGTCGTCGAGGGTCAGGGTCGCCGAACGATAGAGGAAACCCTAAATAGCAAGTATCGTGGGTGTGAGATACATGTGGCCGTCGGTGTCGGACACTATATCCATGTCCCACAAGTGACGTGGGCGTCGAAGCCCGCGCCACTTGTGGGACGTGGATGTAGTGTCCGACACCGACGGTACATGTATCTCACACCGACGATACTTTCTATTTAGGGTTTCTCCTCTACCGCTCGGCGACCCTCGACGACCCTCGTTCCCGATAAAATAAAGAGGAAGAAGAAGAAAAAAGAGAGGAGAAGAACTCTATTCTTTCTTCTCCTCTTTTTTTCTTCTTCCTCTTCTTTTTTTATCCTCTTCTTCCTCTCATGTTCGAGGGGTCGGGAGGTTGCCTAGTGTCAAAGAATTCAACAAAACCATGTCTTCATCATTAGGCGAAAGTAACTGTTATTTGGAAGGCCTTTGCTGAAATTCATACAAAAAGGCAAATTATCCTATCCGGGACACCATTCCAAAATAACTTTGGAGGACTTCGTCATGCCCTGGTTACTTGCGGCTAATGATGAAGCCATGGATTTCTTCAATACTTTGACACTAGGAAACCTCTCTCGACCCCTCGGCGATCCTCGACCCCTCGAACCCTCGACGACCCTGGACCCCTCGACCCCTCGAACCCTCGACGACCCTAGACCCCCTCTCGACCCCCTCATGTCGAAGTTATCGGGTAGTGGGTATATCGACAACGACATACCCAATACATGCATACATACATACATACATATCACATGCATCCATACATATATGAACAAAATTAATATCTACTAATTAACAACCTAAATAAAAATAACTAATACATATAGGAAGAAGAAGAAAAAAGAAGAGAAGAAAGAATAGAGGAGAAGACTTCCTCTTCTTCCTCTCCTCTTCTTCTCCCTCTTCTTCTCCCTCTTCTTCCCCTTCTTCCCTCGACCCCCTAAACTAGTTATCAACCCTCGACCCCCTAAACTAGTTCTCAACCCTCGACCCCCTAAACTAGTTCTCGACCCCCCCCTCATGTCGAAGTTATCAGGGAGGGGGTATATCGACCCCCCCTCATGTCGAAGTTATCGGGGAGGTTTATATCGACCCCCCTCCTGTCGAAGTTAAC
>NC_041384.1:4310221-4310837 GCF_002162155.2 Triticum dicoccoides | reverse complement strand
CTCGACCCCCTAAACTAGTTCTCGACCCCCCATCATGTCGAAGTTATCAGGGAGGGGGTATATCGACCCCCCCTCATGTCGAAGTTATCGGGGAGGTTTATATCGACCCCCCTCCTGTCGAAGTTAACGGGGAGGGGGTATATCGACAATGACATGAATACATGGAAAAAAATGCTATCCATCTATACATACATAGCCACCTACATGTATACATGCAAATAATGCTATGAAAAAAATATGAACAAAAAAATGCTATGAACAAAAAAATAATACACATAAACAAAAAAAATACATATATGAACAAAAAATGCTCTGAACAAAAAAAATAATACACATATATGAACATCTATACATACATATAGCCACATACATATATACATTATATATACGTACAAAAAATTAAAAAAATGATAAACAGGTGGCGGCGGCTCACAGCAGTGAGGTTGACTAGCGAGGGCGACGGCGGGGGCGGCGAGGGAATCGGCGAGGGCGGCGGCGAGGGCGTCGGCGAGGGAGGCACGGGCTCTAGGAGGAGGGCTCGGGGATGACGGCGAGATCGGGGGCGGCGCGGGCTTGGGGACGACGGCGAGCTCGAGGGGCGGCGTGAGCTCGAGGG
>NC_041384.1:4309467-4310211 GCF_002162155.2 Triticum dicoccoides | reverse complement strand
TGGTGCCACCAACCGAGACCAAACGCCTCTTTTCAGCAGCCCAAAGGGCGGGAAGCGCCGGCCTTTGGTCTCGGTTGGTGGCACCAACCGGGACTAAAGGGGGGCATTGACCAAAGGCCTTGTGCGATTGCTGCGTTGAAAGTTTAGTCCCACCTCGCTAGTTGAGAGGGGTGCGCAGTGGTTTATAAGCCCCATTGCCGCACCCCTCTCGAGCTCCTCTCCATTGCAGGCTTACGGGTCTAATTGTCACTACTATGCCTGTGGGCCTACTGGGCCTCCTGCGGGCCTGAATCCTGGCCCTTGGATGGGTTTCTAGTCGTATTCAGGCCGTGGGCGCCCAGTAGGTGGCATTTTTTTGTTTTTTGTTGCTTTATTTATTTTCTTTTATTTTTTGCTTTATTTTTTCATTCTTTATGCTTTTAGTTTCAAAAAAATTATAAATGTTTTGTTATTGCCATTAGTTTTCAAATTTGAAAACACTTTTTTTTGTTGCTTTATTTATTTTATTTTGTTTCTACTTACAAAGAAATACTTATTGTTGCTATTTTTTCCAGTTTTTTTGTTTTGTTTTCTGCATTATTTATTTTCTTTTGTTTTTTGCTTTATTTTTTTATTGTTTTTCCTTTTAGTTTTAGAAAAATTATAAACTTTCTGTTAGTGCCATTAGTTTTCAAATTTGAAAACACTTTTTTAGTTTTTTTGTTTTCTTTGTTGCTTTATTTATTTTATTTTGTGATTAACTTT
>NC_041384.1:4268703-4309457 GCF_002162155.2 Triticum dicoccoides | reverse complement strand
AAACACTTTTTTAGTTTTTTTTGTTTTCTTTGTTGCTTTATTTATTTTATTTTGTGATTAACTTTACTATAAAAATAGTTTTTTCCTGTTTTTTTGATTTTTTTTGCATTGTTTATTTTCTTTTGTTTTTTCCTTTAATTTTTAATTCTGTTTGCTTTTAGGTTAGCAAAATTATAAACTTTCTGTTAGTGCCATTAGTTTTAGAAAAATTATAAACTTTCTGTTAGTGCCATTAGTTTTCAAATTTGAATAGTTAAAATTTGAATTCTTTGAAAATTGTTTGAATCACAAGTTTGTGATTAACTTACTAAAAAATGAGAATAGATGCGCTTATAGAGAAAATTCAACCTAAATTCCTAGTAAATTTCTATGAATTTAAGAGAAATACACTATGAATTTAGGTTAAACTTTTCTCTATTAGGCCATCTATTTTCACTTTGAGAGGAGCTCAACAAGGCAGAGAGGGAAGGGCTTATAAACCGGTGTGAGCCCCCTTTAGTTGGCGAGGTGGGACTAAACTCTGCTCGCAATGAGGACCAACCCTTTAGTCCCGGTTTGTGGCACAAACCGCGACTAATGGTCATGGTCCAGGGGCGAGGAGCAAAATTATAAACTTTCTGTTAGTGCCATTAGGTTTAGAAAGTTGAAAGTTGAAAGTTGGCATGGGCCAGGGACTAATGGTCATGGTATTACGAGGGCCGAACCATAAGACATGAAAGCATTTCAAATGAACTCTGAAAAAGTTGAAAGTTGGCATGGTATCATAATTTCACCCACATAGCATGTGCATGTACAAAACGGACAATGGTAGCATGTTCGTGTGTTACAAAGTTGGCATGGTATCATCATAATAGTTCCGGGAGAAAGTCTTCACTTTTTCTTCGCTTGTGTAATTTGCTTATTGCGCCATAACCATGGATAATCTTCATTGTTTATCAGGATCCTTGGGTCAGCCTTGACATTGAAGGGAGGAATTTCATGAAACTTTTCATAATCTTCTGACATGTCTGTCTTGCCGTCCACTCCCAGGATGTCCCTTTTTCCTGAAAGAACTATGTGGCGCTTTGGCTCATCGTATGATGTATTCGCTTCCTTATCTTTTCTTTTTCTCGGTTTGGTAGACATGTCCTTCACATAGATAACTTGTGCCACATCATTGGCTAGGACGAACGGTTCGTCAGTGTACCCAAGATTTTTCAGATCCACTGTTATCATTCCGTACTGTGGGTCTACCTGTACCCCGCCGCCTAACAGATTGACCCATTTGCACTTAAACAAAGGGACCTTAAAATCAGGTCCGTAGTCAAGTTCCCACATGTCCACTATGTAACCATAATATGTGTCCTTTCCGCTCTCGGTTGCTGCATCAAAGCGGACACCACTGTTTTGGTTGGTGCTCTTTTGATCTTGGGCGATCGTGTAAAATGTATTCCCATTTATCTCGTATCCTTTGTAAGTCAATATAGTCAAAGATGGTCCCCTGGACAACAAGTACAACTCATCACAAACAGTGTTGTCACCTCTGAGACGTGTTTCCAACCAACTGCTGAAAGTCCTAATGTGTTCACATGCAATCCAGTCGTCGCACTGCTCCGGGTGTTTGGGGCGCAGACTGCTCTTGTGTTCATCGATATATGGGGTCACCAAGGTAGAGTTCTGTAGAACCGTGTAGTTTGCTTGAGACGAAGAATATCCGTCCTTGCATATTATTGAGTCTCTTCCAAGAGTGCCTTTTCCAGTCAGTCTCCCCTCATACCGCGATTTAGGGAGACCTATCTTCTTAAGGCCAGGAATGAAGTCAACACAAAACCCGATAACATCCTCTGTTTGATGGCCCATGGAGATGCTTCCTTCTGGCCTAGCACGGTTACGGACATATTTCTTTAGGACTCCCATGAACCTCTCAAAGGGGAACATATTGTGTAGAAATACGGGCCCCAGGATGACAATCTCGTCGACTAAATGAACTAGGACGTGCGTCATGATATTGAAGAAGGATGGTGGGAACACCAGCTCGAAACTGACAAGACATTGCGCCACATCACTCCTTAGCCTTGGTACGATTTCTGGATCAATCACCTTCTGAGAGATTGCATTGAGGAATGCACATAGCTTCACAATGGCTAATCGGACGTTTTCTGGTAGAAGCCCCCTCAATGCAACCGGAAGCAGTTGCGTCATAATCACGTGGCAGTCATGAGAC
This sequence comes from Triticum dicoccoides, assembly GCF_002162155.2. Taxonomy (NCBI): domain Eukaryota; kingdom Viridiplantae; phylum Streptophyta; class Magnoliopsida; order Poales; family Poaceae; genus Triticum; species Triticum dicoccoides. The sequence continues at coordinate 4,307,254 of NC_041384.1, read as the reverse complement.
TTCAGGTTCTGAAACTTTTTCTCTGTCATATTTATTATTCCCTTTATATTCGACGAGAAGCCAGTCGTGACCTTCATACTGAGCAGGCATTCAAAGAAGATTTCTTTCTCTTCTTTCGTAAGAGCGCAGCTGGCAGGACCTTTATACTGCTTCGGAGGCATGCCGTCTTTTTCGTGCAAACGTTGCAGGTCCTCCCGTGCCTCAGGTGTATCTTTTGTCTTCCCATACACGCCCAAGAAGCCTAGCAGGTTCATGCAAAGGTTCTTCGTCATGTGCATCATGTCGATTGAGGAGCGGACCTCTAGGACTTTCCAGTAGGGTAGGTCCCAAAATATAGATTTCTTCTTCCACATGGGTGCGTGTCCCTCAGCGTCATTCGGAACAGCTAGTCCACCGGGACCCTTTCCAAAGATTACATAGTGTAAATCATTGACCATAGCAAGCACGTGATCACCGGTGCGCATGGCGGGCTTCTTCCGGTGATCTGCCTCGCCTTTGAAATGCTTGCCTTTCTTTCGACATTGATGGTTGGTCGGAAGAAATCGACGATGGCCCAGGTACACATTCTTCCTGCATTTGTCCAGGTATATACTTTCAGTGTCATCTAAACAGTGCGGGCATGCGTGGTATCCTTTGTTTGTGTATCCTGAAAGGTTACTGAGAGCGGGCCAATCGTTGATGGTCACGAACAGCAACGCCTTAAGGTTAAATTCCTCCTGTCTGTGCTCATCCCACGTACGTACACCGTTTCCATTCCACAGCTGTAAAAGTTCTTCAATTAATGGCCTTAGGTACACATCAATTTCGTTGCCGGGTTGCTTAGGGCCTTGGATGAGAACTGGCATCATAATGAACTTCCGCTTCATGCACATCCAAGGAGGAAGGTTATACATACATAGAGTCACGGGCCAGGTGCTGTGATTGCTGCTCTGCTCCCCGAAATGTTTAATGCCATCCACGCTTAAAGCAAACCATACATTCCTTGGGTCCTTTGCAAACTCATCCCAGTACTTTCTCTCGATTTTTCTACACCGTGGCCCGTCAGCGGGTGCTCTCAACTTCCCATCTTTCTTTCGGTTCTCACTGTGCCATCGCATCAACTTGGCATGCTCTTCATTTCTGAACAGACGTTCCAACCGTGGTATTACAGGAGCATACCACATCACCTTCGCAGGAACCCTCTTCCTGGGGGCTCGCCGTCAACATCACCAGGGTCATCTCGTCTGATCTTATACCACAATGCGCCGCATACCAGGCATGCGTTCAGATCCTTGTATGCACCGCGGTAGAGGATGCAGTCATTAGGGCATGCATGTATCTTCTCCACCTCCAATCCTAGAGAGGATACGACCTTCTTTGCTACGTATGTACTGTCGGGCAATTCGTTATCCTTTGGAAGCTTCTTCTTCAATATTTTCAGTAGCTTCTCAAATCCTTTGTCAGCCACAGCATTCTCTGCCTTCCACTACAGCAATTCCAGTACGGTACCGAGCTTTGTGTTGCCATCTTCGCAATTGGGGTATAACCCTTTTTTGTGATCCTCTAACGTGCGATCGAACTTCAGCTTCTCCTTTTGACTTTCGCATTGCGTCCTTGCATCGAGAATGACCCGGCGGAGATCATCATCATCGGGCACATCGTCTGGTTCCTCTTGATCTTCAGCAGCTTCACCCGTTGCAGCATCATTGGGCACATCGTCTGGTTCCTTTTGATCTTCACCAGCTCCCCTCGTTGCAGCATCACCGTATTCAGGGGGCACATAGTTGTCATCGTACTCTTCTTCTTCGCCGTCTTCCATCATAACCCCTATTTCTCTGTGCCTCGTCCAAACATTATAGTGTGGCATGAAACCCTTGTAAAGCAGGTGGGAGTGAAGGATTTTCCGATTAGAGTAAGACCTCGTAGTCCCACATTCAGTGCATGGACAACACATAAAACCATTCTGCTTGTTTTCCTCAGCCGCATCGAGAAACTCATGCACGCCCTTAATGTACTCGCGGGTGTGTCTGTCACCGTACATCCATTGCCGGTTCATCTGCGTGCATTATATATAATTAAGTGTCCAAATTAATAGAAGTTCATCATCACATTAAAACCAAAGTGCATACATAGTTCTCATCTAACAACATATAGCTCTCTAGAGCATCTCATTAATTAAACCATACATTGAAACTATGTAAAACATTTCAATGCGAAAACAAATGTGATCATAATCGCAACCATGGTAACAATTGATCCAACGGCATAATGATACCAAGCCTCGGTATGAACATATTTTCTAATCTTTCTAATCTTCAAGCGCATTGCATCCATCTTGATCTTGTGATCATCAATGACATCCGCAACATGCAACTCCAATATCATCTTCTCCTCCTCAATTTTTTTTTATTTTTTCCTTCAACAAATTGTTTTCTTCTTCAACAAAATTTAACCTCTCGACAATAGGGTCGGTTGGCATTTCTGATTCACATACATCCTACATAAATAAAAACTATGTCACGTTGGTCGGCATAATTTTCATAAACAATAAATGAACCAATAGTTATAAAGATAATATATATACCACATCTGAACCATAGACAGGACGAGAGTCGACGGGGGCGGATACCAAAACCATCGTACTATATAAGATGCAATAATAAAAGTAAGAAAATAATACAAGTATCTATGTAAACATACAAGTAAGAATATTTTTCCTTTCAGAAAGAAGATAAAACAAGAGGCTCACCACGGTGGTGCCGGCGATGAGCTCGGTGCGGGTGATCGACGGCGGTGAAGAAGGGGACGGGGCGTGACGGACCGCTAAACCTAGACAAATATTATGGAAAATGGAGCTTGGAGGTCGAGCTTGGAGAGGAGAAAGCTTAAGTAGTGTGGCTCGGGCATTCCATCGAACACCTTGTGTGCATAGGAGGTGAGCTACAGCGACACCAAGCCCTCTCCCCCTCGTCCAGAGAAAAACAGAGCACTGGGGTGCTCTGCTCGCGAGCGTGCGGTATATATAGGCACCTCATTGGTCCTGGTTGGTGACATGATCCGGGACTAAAGGGGAGCCTTTGGTCCCAGTTCAAGCCACCAACCGGGACCAATGGTGGTCGGCCAGGAGCGAGGCCCATTGGTCCCGGTTCATCCCACCAACCGGGACCAAAAGGTCCAGATGAACCGGGACCAATGGCCCACGTGGCCCGGCCGGCCCCCTGGGCTCACGAACCGGGACCAATGCCCACATTGGTCCTGATTCTGGACTGAACCGGGACTAATGGGCTGACCCGGCCTGGACCAAAGCCCTGTTTTCTACTAGTGTCACTGGAATTATTTCTTATTAAAACCTGTTTGTTTTTCAATTTGACAGAAGCAATGTACTGCAGTGTACAGCAGAATATCTATGTTATGAAATAGAAGAGTCAGCTGCCATGTATATGGAGAATAAATCACATTAGGCTACCACTTGATGAACTTCACATCAACTACAGGAATGAATTCATCTTTGTTGGTCCACATCCACACAACCTAGTGTTTAATCTCCTTTGTTCGTTCATGTACCAAAGCAATTTATTACCATAATATTTGCTGATTAAATAAATGAGTTATGAACAAACTAAACTTTTTTGTAAGGGTCAGGTTACTGGATATGCTATTTGCATTGGATATGCGCAAGAAGCTGAACTGAAGGGTGACCAAAACCTACAAAAAAATTATAATCAGTTTGTAGACATACATAGGTCTTGCAACGCATTTGGGCTGGATGGTTAAAGTATTTGTGTAGACTACATTTCAGCTATAATCGTCAAAGCATTTGGGAGCAACAAATAAGCTTACTACATTTCAGTCTAACTTCTTTAGCTTACAAAAGCAATTATTCTACAAGGAAGATAATAAGTCTACTACTCCCTCCGTCCAGGAAAAGTTGTCTCCAAGGCGATTTTACAGAAAACTCGTCCCCAAACTCCCGACACAACCCGCACTCCTTGTCTTCTTCAGTCGATGCTCCGCCGCTCTGACACAGGCGCATGGATGCCGGAGCTCCCCTGCACCGCGCTGCTCCCCTGCTCTCCTGCGCGTCCGTCGCCGCCGCCGCAGCTGCCTCCTCCGCTACTCCCTTTTTCCTCGCGCAGCTCCCCTGCCTCCCTTGCCTGCCTCCCGAATCTCCCCTCTTTCAATCCAAAAATTTCTTCTTCTTCTTCTTCCTCCCACCGTGTCTCTTGCTCACGCCCACCCCCTCCCTCGTAGCGTTGATGGAAGGAACGTGGCCAGCCCTCGGCTTGGCGGCCGGCTACGCGGCCTTCCCGCCTCCCCTCGGCACCGCCGCCCCGACCCCCGTGGCGTTGGGCGAGGCTATGACGGCGCGGCAGGAGACGGTGGCCAAGGAGTCGTTTGCGCAGGCAGTGAGCCAGATCATGTCTAGATGCCCCAACTTGAGCGGCCTGGTTGTGGCCGTCGTCGACGCCAAAGCCATCACCTTTGGCAGCGCCGCTCTCGCCTCCACCACGGGCCAGCTAGTCAATGTGCCCGAGATCCTCGAGGAGGTGCGCGACGCCACCGCGCGCCGGAGGCTCGCGCTCCTGCCCACCCCGTCGAGACCGTCGAGCCCACCCCTGAGTTCGTCAAGAGAGGTCGAATGTTTACTTTAGCCGGCCCAGAGCTCGTACTACTATTTTCATCTGCTGAATAGAGCTTAAGCTCTGCACTTTCATGGACTGATGTTCATTTTACTCATTGTGCTGCTTTCTTTTTCTGTAGCAAACATCAAAAACTTCTATACATGGAGTAATTGGGATCTTCATTTGACAATATTACAATATTCCAAACTATTCTGACGACTGTGAGACACAACAATACTGTTTCATTTGCAACAAGTATAATCACCCAATGACCATGCGCCGGTGTCCTACTCTCAAAATGCCGAAGCCGGTGGCGATGCTTTGCGGATATGGAACTGAAAATATGGCTTTCTTTCAGATGCCCGACAATATCTGAGGGCGGATCTCTCACCAAAGGATTCGCTAACAGCATTGGTATCAATTTCTGGCGGCTCTATCAGTCCCAATATTATGGAGGCAGAGGTTGCTAAGATAGCTCAGTGTCAGCAGCAATGGACTTGGGAGGCTATACCGCATGGCCAGGATGCTTTTCTCATGTCCTTCCCAAACGAGGAAGTTCTTCAGAGGGTGACTGGGTTTGCAGTTTTCATCAAGTCTCACAATGTTACTATTGAGTTCAAGCCCTGGAGGTCGGAGGAGATACCACATCGATTTGAGCTGCTTCCTAACTGGGTGCATGTGCATGGGGTGCCTCATGCTCTCCGTCACTTCTTGGGTCTTTGGGCGGTTGGCTCGGTGATTGGCACGACTCTGGATGTTGACCTTCTCTGTTTGCGTCGAAGAGGAATTGTTCGTATTCAGGTAGCGGTGCTAAACCTCGATGCTTTCTAGAGGAGCACAGTGGGTTTTCTTTCTTCTGATGTGGTTGTTCAAAGGAAGGGGTATGAGCTACGGTACAACCTGGAGAAACTAGATTTCCGTGTTGATGCTGATTTTGTGCCTCGTGTGTGGGAGCACGGAGATGATCCAGGGGCGACAAAGGACATGACAGGGAGGATACAGCGAGGCACAACGATCCAAGTAATAGGCCCAAACCTACTTCATCATCCAACGGCTCTTCGGTTCCTACTACCTCGGGTGGAGTGGTGCCTATGCAGTTGAGCTCGGCCTCGCCTCTCTCCGGGGGGTCTTCAACACCGGATAAGATCTTCATTGATGTCACACCTCCTAACCCTAATCGACGTATGCATTCCAAGGTAGTTCCTATGTCACTACAGGGATCTCCATCGTCGGCCATGACACCTTCGGCATGTTCTCTATGGCAGCCCCGGTAGTCAATGCGCCGTCTCTACTTATGACGATGGCGCCACAGACTTCGGAGCCGCCGACTCCGACGCAGTTGGCCGCACCGCCGCACCTCCAAGAGGGTGCCTAGGAGCAGACTCAGCATGAGGAGTTGGCACAGGCTGAGGTACCTGTGCGCGCAGCTTCGGCGCCACCGTCGCCGGCACCTGCTACACCTTCCAGGCGGGGAGTGATCTTCTCCCCATCCGTTAAGGCTGACCATGAGTCGGCCATGGCGGAGCTGCGAGCTTTGTCCTCTACGCCTTCGACGCCGGGAGGGGTGTCTGCATCCAGGGAACTTGCGAAGCTGGAGGATGACATGCAACCCTCACGGTCTTCTTCATCATCGCCGCGCCCGTCTATTCCACAACTCGGGACCGTAACTGCCAATGTTGCCGGCCTCACTCCACCATCGCTGAGGCGCAGCGGTCGGCACGCCATTGGTGCTGATGGTACAACAGCCACCAACGAGGACTCGCTGGTGAAGGCCATGCGTCGGGTGGCGGCCCGCAACCTCAACTTTGAAGGTACCTCTTCTCGTCAATCTTTTTTCTTTTGATAATTCCAAAGTATCTTCAAATATTACTAGCCTTGGAGTTTCATTAGGACATAGCGAGAAATAAGTAGATTTTTCTGTTATGACGCTTAAACAAGTGGAGTTCGACCGGCTTACGGTTTCTCCTAAGTTGTCGAAGTTCGTGGACCCTCTTTGTCAGATGAGGAGGATGAGGAATCTGATGCCAACAATGAAGGCAAGCTTCTCTCCCATCTGGTTAAAGACACAATAGAGGTAGACTTGGATGATACTGTATGTGACACGATGCTATGTGAGCTGGTCGCGTCGGTACGAAAGAACAAATCTAACTCAGCGAAGAAAAGAGGGCACCCATCTAAGAGGGCAAAGGCCTCTAATAAAAAAATATGGTTCATCATGAGAGGCATGTTTTGGAATAGCGGAGGTCTTGGTGACTTGGCCAAACACAAACATATCGCCGATTGTGTAAAGGATCATGCATTGGACTTTGTGGCTATTACTGAGTCGGGTAAACGAGACTTCCCAACACGTGATCTTGACCACTTTTCATGTGGTTACGATTATGAATGGCATTTGGTGTTTACATCTGATTGGATGTTTGCAACAACTACCAGCTTTAAATTGTAGTTGTAAAAACATGTTCCTTATGCAGAACAGATCCATTTATTTGTTTATATAATTGCGAAACCTGATACTTGTGTTCTTATTTCTCTTTCAGAGTCGTATCTCTTATGCCAGGCAGAACTTTACGGAAGATAGTGAGCCAAACCATCTTGAAGAGAGCGAGATGACCCCAAGGTCCTGTCTTGATGAAGACTGTGAGTTGAAGCTACTCACAAGCCGCTGTGAGACAACCTCTATGCAGTCGCTGCCTCAATCAGTTCAACTGCTTCAGTCTCAACTTAAAGCGGAAAGACTTGCTTCAGCTTAGCACCAACTTGATGTCAATGATGCAATGAAGATCTCAGAGGACTGCCTTGCGGGCTTTGGTGGTATACAACTAGGGATAGAGCATCTATCGTTGACACAATTGAGGCCTCATCATCTTGTTTGGCTGCTTGCGGTGCTCGTCCTGGCCAGGCCTAATGCTTTCTAAAGTGCTCTCAGTTTTTTATATTCTTTTGTCGGTGCATTTATATACACTAGTGGCTACCTATGATGCCTAGTGTATGCAATCCATGGTCACGTTGCGCTTTATTATCACTAGTGGCGAACTTTGATGCCAAGTGGATGTAATATGTCGTAATTTGTTTATGGCATAGTTTAGGTTTATTCCGGGTTGGTATGCTGTAATTTATGCTGGAAAGTTTAATGGATCTCAATGTTGTCGGTCTTCAGGCCGGCCCGTTACTCATATGGGCTAAAACATGGGCCTATAATCATCTTGGGCCATTAGCAGGTCTAAACGTATTGTAGTTTTCCGCCTTTAACAGGTCGAGTAAAGTTCTGGCTAGCTGGGCCAGAGAATGCCATGGGCTTTTAACAGGCTAAAACTAGATTGGGCTAGCGTTGAACCGAAAAACTCGCAGGCCAATACAGTCTGAAACTGCCTAAGGCCCATGTTTTGCCCAAATAGGACAAGCCATTAACGGGCCAAAATATATCTCGGTCCCTGTTTGGCCCAATAAAATTATGGGCTTTAAGCAGGCTGGTATCAACATGGGCCATAGGCCCAATAGAGTCAAGGGAAATAATCAGATGGGTTGTAAGCAGGACGGATTCAACACAGGCTGTAATTAGGCCCAACTGTTACACGGGCCATTAACAGGCCAATAGCCCTGTTGGGCTGAAATTTATCCACAAAGACTATGGGCCGTTAAGAGGCCTAAAGTTAGTTCGGACAAGAAATAGCTCAGTTTCTGCATGGGCTGTTAAATGGCCTAAACTTAAATCGGGTCGACAACGTCTGAGATGCACCACGGGCTGCTAATAGGCCGAAACTATTATCGGGCCAAACTAGTAAATGGGCATTTAACAGGCTGAAATACAAAGTTGGCTTAGAATGGGCCCAAAATAACAGTGGACTATTAACGGGCCTGATACAATATGGGTCATAATTTGACCCCGAACACGACAGGCTATGAATGGGACTTATCTGATATGGGCCTCAATTTGACCGAAAACATGGCAGGCTGTTAATGGGCCAGCCCGCTTGTGTCTGAAAAAATATGGTGGGCCTTTAGCTGGGCCTTCCTTTTTACCTTAAATGGGTCACTGTTGGGCTGTGCCACATGTTGACATACCATAGGCGTCTTCCATCCATTGTAGGGATGACATCTGTCCTAACGATGAGCTGACATGTGCATTATCTGACGAATGAGAATTTTACACATGGAAAATCCCCATTGGTCGGGGCTATTAAGGGCTTATCGGATCCAAAACGGAACCCGATAGCTTAACGGCGACCCATTACGGTGGATGCCACATGTCGATCACCCTTGACGAAAGCACTTCTATGACACGTGATTTGTCATCATGGAAGTGGACACTTCCATGATGATAATTTTGGTAATGTCATGGAACATTTCTACAACAGCAAATGTATGACTATCTTGATTCTGTCATAAAATCGTCATGGATGTACATGCATGAAAGAAAACCTGACCTATTGTGACAAACACGTATCATCACGGAAGTGTATTTTTTTTGTAGTCTCATCGCGTACTCGGCCGCTGATTGGGCTGGCTGCCCTGATACTCGCTGGTCCACTTCCGGTTATTGGGTATATCTCGGTGACAACCTTTGTCCTGGTCCCCAAATGCAAGGCTACAGTCTCTCGCTCCAGTGACGAAGCCCACTATCGTGTCGTGGCTCACGCTGTGGCTGAATGTTCTTGGCTTTGTCAACTTCTGCATGAGCTTCATCGCCCCCTCCACACCGCCACTCTCGTCTTTTATGAAAATGCCAGCGCTATCTACATGGCTTGCAACCCTGTTCAGCATCGTGAAAAGGTGTCTCTCGGTCTGATTCGGGTTCTTCATGTGCCATCTTCGCATCAGTTTCCTAATATTATGACAAAGAGTCTACCGTCCAGCTATTCATGGACTTTCCATACATTCTATGCATCCGTCCATCCGATGCATTGACTGCGGGGGGATGTTAAAGTACATACCTTGTATAGCTATATCATACCTCCGTATCTTCCTAATTATACTCGCTTGTAGATTGATATGAGGAGGTATGTTCATTGGCTTCCAAGGCTCCATGTAATCGTGATATAAATATAGAGCTGATCGCCCCGATTGAGTGGCTTCTTCCCTCATCTCTCTTGCTCGTTTATAAAATGCAAAACATTCAGTTTATGACTGGTGACTGAGATGAACAACCCAGATTTCTCCAAAGTTACAACATTTATATTGAACCAAGTCTTAAGCTGTCACTACATTCCCCTCTTAAGACTTGGGGGCGACATGTAATATGGATATAAGGGAGGTACACCTTCAAGTTCTCAGTTTTGAGCAAACCGGGTGTCGGTGTCAAAACCGGCGGATCTCGGGTAGGGGGTCCCGAACTGTGCGTCTAGCCGGATGGTAATAGGAGACAAGGGACACGATGTTTTTACCCACGTTCGGGCCCTCTCGATGGAGGTAAAACCCTACTCCTGCTTGATTAATATTGATGATATGTGTAGTACAAGAGTAGATCTACCACGAGATCAAGGAGGCTAAACCCTAGAAGCTAGCCTATGGTATGATTGTTTGTATATGATCTATCGACTAGCCTGGCCTCGGTTTATATAATGCACCAGAGGCCTAGGATAACAAGAATCCTAGCCGAATACGCCGGTGGGGAGGAGTCCTTGTCTTGATCGCCAAGTCTTGTAGAATCTTCCTTGTATGTGGCAGCTGTCCGAACTGGCCCATGAGTATACGGCCATGGGGGTCCTCGGCCCAATCTAACAGATCAGGAGATGACATGGTGAGCACCCCCTAGTCCAGGACACCGTCACCGGGTATCATATACTTTGTTGAGAAATTTGCAAAGTTTATCTCCTCCAAGCTATTCATAGAAATGACCGGAAAACCGACTCAACAATTTGAAGCTATAATTACAAAAGCAAGCACTAAGTCATCACAAGGTGCTAACTCGAGCTTGGGGTTACAGTTGATACATATATTGGAGTTGAAATAAAATTCAGATTCACCCGGGCTGGGAAAACCCAACCTGGAAGGATCCTTCCTATAAGGACTTGGTCTGAAGAAACCAAGGACAACAAATTACATGAACTACTGTTAGCAACAATAAAGACCCAGTGTCAGGAACAATCATGAACCGACATCATCAATCTCTCTAACTCGACAACTTCGACGATTGCAACTCGACAAGCTCTACATCCTCAAGCTGACTGATTATCAGACGGATATCTTAAGTCCAATTTTTTTTATCAAGCCGACGTATTCAAAGCTGGCTCAGTATCATAAGGATATCTTAAGTCCAATAATTTTGTCGAACCAGAGCATTGGAAGCCGACTCAAATGGATTATTTTTTCCCCAATATTTTTCTGCAAGAAACCAGCGTCATATAGTTGATTTTGAAGCCGTCCCAGTGATGTAACAAAGAGGCTCGGACTTTCCAAGAGGAATTCCATTGAATGAAGCGCTTGAATTTTTGCATTGACAAAGTTTGACATATCTGCTAAAAAAGATTAGTTATGAGATCATGGACATGTATCAAGGTGGTTGAGATGATGTCATGATATGGAGTAACTCAATAATTTCTATGTGTGGAAAATTTGCACGACCTGACAAAGATTGACTCGGTCGGGTGTCTTCAAAGAAGGAAATGACAAGGACTGTAGGATGAACATACGTTGGTCCAGAAGAACCCTCGACCCGGTGCATAACCTATCAAATTTGTTCTTGTGTCATTTTTCAGGATAAGTTTAACATGGATAAATCCAAATTAAACTAGGGCTAATGTTGGGGATATTCCCCATGGTTTGACCTGGCCAGGAGGTGTAACCTGGCCCATCACTTGGCGGCCCATGAGTCACCTGACTTAACGGGTCGACCTGGACGACAAGGACTAAAGGCCCAGTGTGCAACCAAGTAGAAAGCCAGCTCGCGAAGAGGCTGCAGGCCGGCTCATGGAGAAGGCCCAGACTGGGTAAACCCAGCCAGGAAGATCACGACCCGGCCGACGAACCTTGCCAGGAGAAGACCCGAACTAGACTCCGTCTTGAAATTGAAAGGAGACTATTTGTAATCCTAATAGGACTCTACATGAAGGCGCCCCTTCAACTTATATAAGGAAGGGAAGCGCACCCCAAAGGGGGGTAGACAGACAAGTATTAGACAAGTAGCAAAATAGCACCATTGTAATCAAGATCATCACCATCATCAATATCAATTAAGCAGGATGTAGGCTTTTTCCAACATCACGAGGGGCCGAACCTGGGTAAAACTTGTGTCTCTTAATTCCAACCAACCCCGTTCAACCTACCACCTAGGTGCGAGGGCCTCACCACTAAGTCATTTCACAAGGACATATTGCCGTGACAAAACTACGATAAGCAGGCTCAAGGTATAGGCTAAAAAAGCACCATGCTATCAAATTTACTTTGCGTATTGTTTTATGATATAATGCTAATACCTGAGCCTTTGATTTTGATAGCCGTAGTGACAGAGCTTGAGGCTCTTAAGGTTGAGCTAAGTAGAGCTCGGCGTGAGGCGGAGCAGCAAAGGCTGCAGCCGCTCGGGCCGAGAAGGAGTTAGCCGAAGAAAGGGTAACTCGGGGAAAGGACCAGGCCCGGGTCATCAAGGTCAAAGACACCCTGAAAGGCATGTACGTTGATCACGACGCCTTTCAGGTAGAGGAGAAGAAGGTGACCATGGAGCTCAAGAACCTGAGCCTGGCATACGCTAAGGTCCAGACCCAGGCCCGGGCAGACCGCAAAGTGCTGCAGCAAGTGAAGCAAATCGTTGTTGGTAAGGCGTTTTTTGCATCAGTGTATTTTTTGCCGCAAGGGGTTCATTGAGCTCACCCAAGTATGGCGATCCACAGGGGCTTTCGGGGACCTCATGAGGAGCGCTTCAGACGTCGGCCGCTACTTCGGTGCTCAAGAGGTCCATGCCACGGAGAAGGCATTCTAGAATCTGTTCCAGGCACCATCGTACCCAGAGCTGCTCAATAACCAAATGAAGCTACTGATGGAGCTTTTTCGGATGGTGAAGCCAGCACTGCAAGATGTTTACGTCCAGCTCTGGCCCGCGGCAGCGCTGCATAGCATCTTCTTTGGTCCACAGGCTCACCTGCGAGAGGTCGGCCCTCAGGTGAATCACTGGAGGGCATCCAATGGGCGTATGCTTGCATGGCGACTAACTATCGGCGTATTGATGTGACGCTCATGGCCTCGGGCCCCCTGAAGGGAAGAATCAGACCGTGGAGTAGTACTTGATTGGGGTGATGGAGGGAGCTCATATCACTGAGGAGCGGTGTCCCAAGGACACATTATACTTCGGAATGACAAAGTTAGCACGATGTAAATACATGCTTTTTGTTTGGTAATAAATGTGGCTTTATGTTCCAATGTACGAGCGTATATATTTATTTGCCCTTATATTTTTACTCTTGTGTGACCGAATTGGCTTTAGAGGCAAGCACAGGATACAAAGGGTGTTTCATGTGCAGTTTCAACCCTTAGCCGATGTCTTGGTTCCCAAAGGCGGTCCACGCATATGAAACGAGGTAATCGGACTATGTTGGTTTCATAGCTTTCACTTAGTCTTTAAGATCTTAACTGTGGGTACTAGCGAATAGCCCCCGATGTGTGAAGTGTTCGGCAACTGGTCGGGCTTTAAGCCGCTATTCACTTCCGCCTATTTGAAGAAAAGCCCCTCGTTTTACGTGGATGATCTGCAACGAACCTTTGTTGGACACTGTCTTCCCATTGCCGAATAGTTTACGCTTACAAGGACAGTTAGTTTTCGCCTTTCTCCACTGAGCCGCTGATACAATTGAAATGTCGGCGCAGTCGTAGTGGTTCTCCCTTTACACTCTTAGCCGAATGGGTCGTGAGCGTTAGAGGCAAGCACAGGAGCCGGGAAACCCAACTATTGATACTACTACAACTGGCAAGATACAGATTTCTAGAGAAGGACATAGCAACATGATACTACTACAACTTCGATTCATTCACGCCAGACCACATAACCACCTCATACGACTGGCAAGATAGAGATGTCTACAGATGCAAGGTGGCACAATCTGGTGCAACAAATTAGTTAATCCATTGGACGCGGATGCTTGGATTTGCCTCCTATCAGTCATTGGATGGAGGTAATTCAACGGATGGTATTCAAAGTTATTCATGCACTATATAGGGTGTCATCTCAATATATTTAAAGATCCTAGACATCTATGAGGTATCACCTCTTATTTTGAGCTTATTTTTGTTGGATTGAATCTTGCTCATGCTATGATTTTACTTATATTAGATTGAATCTTTTGGGAATCAATGAGCTTTAATATGATGCATGTCTAGTATAAATTTGAAAGACACCCGAGGTGATGTCTAGCATCATTTATGGGGCTGCCTGAAGCAACATGGGCATGCTCAGTACATTAAGATTAAGGATACAACTATGAGGTGTTCTTAGTAATACATTTGAGGTCTCATCCCACTTTGATCTGACAAAAGATGGAACTTATGTGTGATTCTTTACCCCACTTTTTAGGGTATATCGTAAATTTTCATCAAGGCTCATTTAATTTATTCACATTGATTACCAAACCTAGTAAATAAACATATGATTTCTTACTAGGATGATGCATGCAAGTCAAATATCAAATGTTGCTAATAAGCACTCAAAAATCTGTTTAGTTTAAGGATACATCAAACAGTAATTAGGTATAATTGTGTAACATCATAATTTGAATACAATGGTCTGGAAAAAAGAAATAAATAGAAGGTGATATAGTATTCACCATGATTGGTGTTACAACATGTTTGACGTCAATCATTAAAACCGATGTAAATTTATAAATAGTAGTAACTTGGTAGAAGAAAGTCGCATGTTGCCTCCCTAATGATCACAAGTCTTAGGGTAACATTCGCACTTGGCACCCATTAGTCTTTTAAACCTGTTCCGAAATTGTCCATCATCCCATCCGTCTTTCACACAACTATCTCGACACATTCCATTTTGATCAGGATGTCATTTATTCCAATGGTTGTGATAGCACATGTTTTCGGTAGATGAAACCTCACCTATGGATAAATAGACAAGGTTAGGAGAAGTAATATGAATGAATGTGTCCAACAATGCTGATATGTCATTGCACAACATGAAACTTCGGCGAAATGCTGATACTATGGATAATTATACTTACTACATGTAGCCATAAGGCAGAAAAGAATCACACAACACATGGTTGTCTTCCTCCAGGCCTCCATGGTATAATGGCAGAATGTCGGTGATTTTTCTGAGAGAAGGCAAAAGATGTTGTGAAGATGGTGTGTGTTTTGGTTTCTATCATTTGGAGGTTCTTATAATGTCTGTGCCCTATAGGTAGTATAAATAGTTAGGTCGTAAGGCCAAGAGGAAAGCAAGGAAGCAAAATTAACCAGAGGAATACAACTAAGTGAACTAAACTTGGCACACGTCTTACAACTTAAAATAAATAGTATATCTATCACCTATCTAAGTTTATCTTGTTGAACTGAATCATTCCTCACATTGACAGGTGATAAGTGCATTACTATTTATATAGCATCCAAACTAATATTGACGGTAAAGCACATTGGCTACAAAAGGGAACCAATGATATCTTCTTAATTTATGTATGTTTTTTGTTCTATTCATTCCATAATTCTATTAATTACAAAAATATTCAAATTTATTTGGACCAACATATTAATCTATTTTGTAGAGCTAGTTCATGTTTTCAATACTTATGCTTTAAGTGAAAATAGGTTTTTGGAGTTCCAGGGGAAGTCTGGAAAATTAGGAGGTTCAATTTAATAAAGGAAGGGAATCAGAAGTCCAAGGAACAAGGTCAGGAAGGACATTGGTGCATGGACACCCTGCCTAGGTTCTTATGCACACCCTGTCGGGGTTGATTTCTGATACCCTTGGTATATATACACATCAAAAAACTTGGTCATATTTATCATATTTTTTTGTTTGGTGGCACTTCGCAACCCAATTCCATCATATCTATAGTCATATTAAGGTAAGCTTCCTGAACGAGGAAAGATCGCTATCTTAGTTAACATTGATAATTGATGCTCTCATGGCAATATGTGAGGTGCCCATCAACAACATGAATCATTGTGATCTCATAATAATCTGTTAGGTTATTCTTTATCTTTCATTTTTCCAAAAACATGTAAAAAAACCCATGTTTTAACTTCTTCAGATGGCATTGACATTGTAGTCTTAACAACATGGCACCTCATAATGTTTCCGATACCATGTGATTGAGTGGGTTGGCTATAGGGGAGTCCATAACTGACCACAGGGAAATGTTTGCAATCATAAAACCATCCCATGTGATTTCTAAACCAAGAATCATATGAGAATATGGAGTCAATCACTGACAATTCGTTTCATTAAATTGCTTGTGATGGCATAACTATCTCTTGTTGTTTCTTCCCATATACCATTTGCGATGATACTAGTCATCACACACGTTACATGTCAGATGGAACGTGTGCATTTTACTGTCAATAGCACATGCAAAAGTTCAAAAAATCACTTTAATCTAGTTATGTATTGCACATGTTACATTCTAGGTGAACCGTGTGATTTAATATGTTCATAAAACATGTATTCTTTTAATAAATTGTGGGATTTGATGTAACCATAAATTTCTTCATTGGATCACAACCCAACAGACGCCTTGAGATGTAACACTCAGTGTACTCCTTTGGAAAGCACTAACCGGAAAGGCATTTAGTTACACAACAATATTAAATGCTGCAACATGGCAAGGCGGTGAAACAGAAGTAAACTACTCTATCTGGTCATATTAAATGAGGTGGGAAACATTTAGATAGCAACCCTCAAAAATACCTCATGGCATTTAATGAGGATAATTAAGGTTCTTCCCTAAACTGTATTATAGGAGCTGCTAACATGAAACTCAATGGTATATGTGAAAATAAAGTTAATTAGCTATGATTTAGTTGCAATCTACACATTTGTACTTTCCTAAACCATATATAAAATTTTGTGATCCGAAATGAAGTTAATTAGTTACGAGTTTAGCAATTTTACAAGGGTATTTGAGCACTTTTAATTCAGACATCAAGTTAAAAATTGTTGACATATGTGAAAATAACTTATTAAGAAACTTGACGAAATTCTAAGAAACTTACATATATAACATATTTTAATCGGACCAATGGTTTAAAAGTTATAACATATGCATAGAAATGGCATTTTTAAGAATGTATAAAATACAGAAATAACTAATATAAATAACAAGACTAACACAACTGAGCATCAGATATTAAATCGCACCCATAGGCGGTGTGTTGGGGATATTACTATTGGGTGTAAACTGGCCAAGAGAGGCTGGGTTAACTTCATCAGTAGTTGGTTATGCTTGAAGCCCATGAAGACAGATGAGGATGTTGTGTAAGGCCCAGGACCGTTTTAAGGCCTGCAGCTGTAAACCGGCTTTTGGTATGTAACTTGTATTGTAAGATAGAAGTATTAGAGACCGAACCGGACACGCTTATGAGCCGGTCTCGGGACTCCTTAAACCGACGGACACGACCGGGCGGCGGTTCAGGACAACAGACAACAACTCGAGACTTAGGCGAAGCATATTCGCTCCCTGGTCATCAAAACCCCATAAATTCCATCACAAATAGACGTAGGCTTTTACCTTCATCGAAGGGGCCGAACTAGTATAAACTCTCTTGCGTCCCTTGTCCGCTTTAACCCCTTCAAGCTAACCCGTAGCGATGGTTCCACGACTAAGTCCTTTCAAGAGGACATCTGCCGTGACAAAACCACGATAGTTGGCGCCCACCGTGGGGCTGTCGCACGATGGTCTCAAGTTCTTGGAGGGCAACTTTGAAGGACTCAAGGGTTACGCCGTGGGCCGGATGACCAAGAGTCGTCGCGGCAAGCTCTACATCGACGATGCAGGATGGGGCCCCGAGGCCGGCTCAATTGAGTATGGGTACCGGGTCCCCTTTGGTGGCATACACGTCTTCATCGGCAAGATCGGTGAACCGGGCCCTGAGCCGGACATCTGCACTGACCTCGTCAAAATGGCTCAGCGTGCAGGATCTGCCCGGGTCAAGCCGGCCATGAAGCGTGCCTTCGTGGGAGTCATCCATGGAGGGGAATACGAGGATAGATCGGAATCTTCTGCTGAGACCGTCGTTTATTCCGGCCACGAGTCATCGACCGGAGAGACCGAGTCATTGTATCAATTACAAGATGGCCGGATTGGGGGCTGTTCTGATGGCGACAATATTCCGGACCCTTCTGATCCGCCAAACCGGGTTGGAATATTCATGGTCGTTACACACTACAAAAAAAACACTTCCGTGATGATACGTGTTTGTCACAGTAGGTCGCTTTTTTTGTCATGCATGTACATCCATGACAAATTTATGACAGAATCAAGATAGTCATACCTGTGCTGTCGTAGACGTGTTCCATGACATTACCAAAATTATCATAACGGAAGTGTCCACTTCCATGACGATAAATCGCGCGTCACAGAAGGGCTTTCGTCATGGGTGACCGACACGTGGCATCCACTGTAACGGAACGCCGTTAAGCTATCGGGTCAGGTTTTGGATCCGATAACCCGTTAACAGCCCCGGCCAATGGGAAATTTCCACGTGTAAAATTCTTATTGGCCTGACGAAACACGTGTCAGCTTGTCAGTGGGTCAGAGAGGCGCCTATGATATGTCGACACGTGGCACGGCCCAACAGAGGCCCATTCCTGTGAAAAGGCCGGTCCGCTTGACTTGGTCAAACGGTGGAGTGCCGGCCCAAGGAAAGCCTGTTAATGGCCTATTCGCATATAGCCCATTAACAGCCCGCTAAGCCTAGGCCCGTTACGCCCAATCTGAATTAGGCCCAGTAGCGTCATCTAGGCCGTCCAATATGATTCCAGCCCGTTTTCACTTCTGGCCCATGTATAGCCCATGACGTCTTTTGGCCCATATGAAGCCCTTTGTAACTCTTGGCCCATTAGCGGCCCGTGCTGAAACTGGCCCGTAATGAACAGTGTATTATTTTACACCCATTAACGGCCCGTGGTGAAACTAGCCCATAATGAACAGTGTATCACATTATACCCATTAACGGCCCGTTATTCCATTGGGCCGTTTCCAACCCAAGTTAACTTTCGGCCTTCTGAGGGCCCATTTATTCTTGGGCTCATTTGCAGCATTCGGTTATTTACGGCCCATTACTGTCATTTTCTGCTTGTGGGCCAAATTCAGCCCGTCGTTACAGTCGGCCCGTTTGTGGTCTGTTAATACGTTGGGCCGTTTTCATAGCGTCATCAAATACGGCCTATTAATGATGGCCCGTTACGGTCGGCCCTTGAACGGGCGATTCCAACTCTAGACCGTTTACGGCCATAATGTGGCCTGTTATTGGCCCATGTTTGGCCAATCGATCATACGGCCCATATAAGGCCCATTGATGATACGGCCCGTAGAAGGCCCATTGTTTCTCTGGCCCGTAGAAGGCCCACTGTTTCTATGGCCCGTAGGAGGCCCAGTGTCACTACAGTAAATATTAGCCCAAAGTTATTGTGGCCTAGTTTTAAAAAATAGGTTATTGCAGCCACTAGTTAACCGCGGAAAAAGAACTGCAATGACTACAAGCAAACAAATAAACAAGAAAACAAGGAAATAAATAAGCAAGCAACTAACGCTAGGCTATCACGGCTATTATACATATTACATCCGCTTGGCATCAAAGTTCGCCACCAGTGCAAATATAGGGAACAAAGCAGCATATCATATACACTGGCCGTACAAATTGGCCACCAGTGGAAATAAACGCGGCAGCAAAACAAGAGCATAACTGAAACAACTTCAGAAGAGCTCAAGAAACGTTATCCTGGGTATCCACCATGCTGGCAATAAGCTTAGCAAGCTGATTAGCTTTGTCTTGTTTGGCGCTAAAATCCTCCAACGCTTGCTGTTGCACCAGAAAGTATGCATCTGAATGCTCCAAGGACTTCCGCAGTCCTTCCGCTTCTTGTCGCAGCACATCTGATTGATGTCTTTCAACTTGTAGTTGAGACTCAAGAAACCGAACTGATTCAAAAAGTGAGTTTGAATAGCTTGTGCAAGCGGTAGTGGCCAGTAACTCCAACACTAAACCAAGAGAGGATGTGTCACTATCCTGAACCTTATCTGCATTACTTCCTTTACCGTTGCTTAATAAGGCACTCTTCCCCAATATTCTGTCAGCATTCTAAAAGAAGAAACAAGCAGACACATAACAAGTTTAGCATGTACTACTATATGAAACTCATTTCGGTGAACCAGTTCATTGGTAAGGTGGACAGGATTAAACTACCAAGTCTTCTATTGCCAAGTACTAGTACATAATAAAAGCATCAAACAAACATATATATATGTCCTATGGTAGCAATGGAATCTTAGATTAGAACAGTTGTTCTTCAGGTTTAGGCACTTGTTCTACATGAACAGAGTACAATAAGACGCAAGAATATAATACTTAAAAATAGAAAATGAGCTCATAGACCTTACCACAATCTTGGTTCAGGACCAGTACAGAACAAGGCGTTCCCAGTCATCGTGCAGTAAATGTGTCTCAGGAGAACGTAAGGGAATTTGATGAGTTTCTTTGCCGGTGAAGTACATTTTCTTCAGGTAATTCCGATACTTCCACCAAGAATTCTTGAAGATAGCAGAGGTATTAGCACAGGTTACCTCATCCTGAGTTTCCAAATCGGTCCTTCTCTATAGAGAAAAATGGGAAAATTTGCTGTATTATAACCATCATGGAGGTAGGATGTATGGGACGAAGCAAAGTAATTGCCATAAATAACATTACTTACACATAACTCCTGGACAAACACCTGCAACTGGCATTTTCCTTCATCTTCAGTATAATATTTCCAAGATGGGAAGATACGCACATACGATTTAACAACATCAAATGAGATAGATGCTAAACTACGACTAGCTGGTTGTGTTTCCTCCACAGGAATAGGCGTATTAACTGGTGGAGTTGGGGTTCGCCGTGATAGTACTAGCCCTTTGGGCACTGGAGTTGTCTTACTAACTGCTCTTGTTTGGGAGCTCTGTGGTGGAGATGGTGCTATGTCAACAAGAACTGGGTTACTATCGGCTGGGGTTGGGGTTAGATTGGGTGAAGCTGGTTCTCTGCCCATCATAGTAGGGGTACAATCTGTGAGAGTTTGGGTTATGTGTGGTAGGGCTTGTTCTTGTGCATGTACAACCGTGGTGCTATCTCCACCAAGAGGTAGCACTATTTTATTCGAAGACCGTGTTTTTAGTCCGCTAGATACTAGCATCACCCGCTCAAATTCAAATGGCTGATCAACAGGAAACATAGTTGAATGTACAGACATTGTATGAGAGACGGATGCAATAGATAGTGTGGAAAAAAGAGGGCATGAAATAGTTGACATGTATATTGTTTAACTAAAACGGATAGCATGACATAATTTCACATATGTGATGTCTATCTAAACTGGATAGCAAAGCAGAACATAATTCAAAGATATGATGAATAACTAAATAGGATCGCATGACATAATTCACCTACATGTTATCTAAGTAATCAGGATCGCATCATTTAATTCACATATGTGATTTATATGCTAAATAGAGGGCATTCGATATGATGTCTAAACTAAGAACATGGTGTTGAATATTGTGTATATGATGTCTAAACTATGCAATGCAAGACACTGTATGCATGATATGAGCAGTATAACCGTGCCAAGTTAGAGCATACACCTCAGTGGGGGAATAGGATTGGTCATCTGTCTCTGAATCCATATCTGAGGAGCTATCGGGACCCAACAAGAGATCTGCTTCGACAGGTAGCACTGTCTGCTCTGAAGGCCTTGTTTTCACTCCAGCTTTTTCCATCTCCCACCCAAATGGCTGATTCACAGGAAGAGTAGTTTAATGTACAAACATTGTCGACAAATGGAAATGTAATGAAGAAAAGGAAGGGCAAGATATCATTCAAATATATGATGCCTGGTTAAACAGGATGGCATTGCACATTTCACATATATTATGGCTGGCTAAAAGACATGAGACTGCATAATTCCCATATATGATATAGAAACTAAACAGGTGGCATTACAGACCATGTCTAAACTAAGCAGATGACATATATGATGTCAAAAGTAGGCACTGCAAGGCAACATATGCATGATATGACTAACATCATCATGCCAAGGTAGATCAAACACCTTGGGGGTAAATAGGAGTGGTCAGCGGCGTCCGAATCCGCCTCAGAACAGATATCTTCCTCTAGATTACAATCTGGAGAGGGGTGGGGAGGGTTTGCCATTGAACCCACCATGGAGCGATGTCTGCATGACATTGTATTGCCGCGCAAAACTCTTCTCTTTTTCTCTACATGTTCAGCATGACTGTGTACAATATCTGACATGCATATGAAAAAAATATGGTGAGATTATGTAAGGAGAGCATGCAAAAATTTAGAGTGATGGTTACAACCAGTGGATCGATCTTTTTCCATTGAACCAAAATAGCCCTAATGGATCGATGTGAATGTATAGTAATAAGTGATGCAACAAGTGTACAACCTCTTTGCTGTAGCCGTGTAGACCTCAGAATCGTTGGGTTGGTCGCTGAAGCAGTTGAGGCAGAGGTGGCTATCAGAGGTGTGGAGGAAGATCTGAGGAATCTGTAGACGGCGTCCAAGGCACTGCTCTATTGTGATGGATCGTTCTGTCGCTGGAGCAGCTCCGGTGAGCCGTAAGACGTCAAGGCTGAAGCAGCACAAGACAGACATCATCAATCTCAAGTGGGATTCTAATAGCATCTCCAATAGATGATGTAAAATGGATGTAAAAGTAACATCACCAAAAACCACCTGACTATAACAGATGAGGTAAAAACTGTTGACTCTGAACTTAACTGTCGAAACTGAAATTTACTGTGGAATATGAATGCTACTGTCGAAACTGAACGCAATGGTAGTAGAGAGGCACTTGACATGTAGTTTAGGGAGGGCCTACAGTTCATCTTCAACCTGCACCCCCCTGAGCTGCCAGCCACCACCGGCCGAACCGCCGGCCCCAGCGCCGCCTCGCCGCCCCGAAACAACTCGCCACCGCCGCCCCGGCCAGCCCTCTAGCCCCCCCACCGTGAACCCTAAGACAGATAGTGGGGTACCTCTCGGGCTATCTCAACCCCACGATAGACGAGGTTAAGGCGGCGCTGTGGGGATGGAGCAGCCGCGATAGACGAGGCGATCGTCGGAGCAGCTCCTTGGAGGTGGAGGACGGGGCGGATGAACCGGCGGGACAGCGAGATGGACGACGGATCCTCATCCAGGGAGGTGGACGAGGGACGTCGAGCTGTTGTGGTGGACAATGTCGTTGGGGAAGAGGCTCCGGCTGGGTAGCGGTGATGTGGCGGACGGAGAAGGGTGGGGTTTCACGGCTGGAGCGGAGAGGTTATGCCGGCCTGGGATTTCAAATGGCGAAAAGGGGGCGATGGGAGGGGTGAATCAAGACTTAGGAACACGCTTCTCCAAAATGTAGGGTGTGTTACAAAATTACCCCCACCGATTTGAACTAGCGGCCCTTTCCGCTCAGGGTTAGAAGGGGGATTTCGTGTGTCGGGATTTGGCAGCTGGAGGGAGTTTTCGCGCGCGTTGTAATTTTGGGATAGCAAGGCGCGGGTTGTGAAGGCGCCAGTTTTCGGAGCACGATATTTGAATTTTCGGAGTATAACAAGACGCGGGTTGAATTTTAGGGACAAGCCTAACGTGTCGTCATATTGTACTTGTACATACCAAATCAATTCGCACTTCCCTCAACCAAAAATAAAACAAAAAAATAAAACTATTCACACCACACAAAGAGGGAGTCTTGCCCCGTTTTACTATACAAATGCTATTCAAAGCTACTCCCTCCTTCCATCTATATAGATCCTAATGCGTTTTTCGATGCTAACTTTGACCAAACATTAGAGCAATGATATATGACATGCAACTTACACAAAGCACACCGTTAAATTCGTCTGTGAAAGGTTCTTTCAATGATTTAATTTTCACATTGTGCATGTCATGTACTATTAATCTTGTCAATAGTCAAAGGCGGTCCTAAAAATCTCATTACACCCTATATGTATGGAAGGAGGGAGTATGAATCCATGTTATGTCCGATTAAATTTTTTCGCTTGCTGTATAATGCATGTAACCTACTCATACCAACATTTTAGTGCATTCCAAATGACTATACTACCGCTGCAATTCGAACCAAATTTGAATTCGTTTCTCTATTTCAATAAGAATCTACAATCATGATTGTTGCCAACTTCAACCATCAAAGTTTCCTTGCTATCCGCCAGATACAAATCAGACGGCCTATAATGCAGGATGGCAGGCACACCATCATCAACAACTCCGTTTTTATAAGAGTAGAGATAAAATATATTAAATGTAGTATACCATGTTCATAACCACACCATGTTTATCACCGTTATATATATTCACACATCCGTCAGTTTTAAACACTATGATAAATGCTTCAAATATCCGAATTCGCTTTTTATAATGAAGTATATATGATCTCTAAGACTCTTTTACACCCACACAACCCTCTTATCTTTGTAGCTAGCGCTAACTTTCCCTTATGCATGCACACACCTGCATCCATCTCACCCTCCCTCAGCATTCTCTAGCTCCATCGCGCAAATTCGTGTTTTCACTTTAGGTCATTCACCCACGGTGTGTGTAGGCCCCCCATCTCCTTCTTTATGGCACACATCGATCGATATGCCTGTCTAGCCAGGTGTGCCTAGCACAAACACAAGCTTCCTCTCTTCTCTTGTCACCGTCCATGCCTCACTCCCACCACTCTTTTCATCGTTCTCGTACTCGCACACTCCTCCCCCTCGATATAGTATGCCTCTCGTACCACCTCCTACATGCATCCCTCTCTCCCTCTATCCTTCTCCTCGTGCCTCATTTGCTTCTAACACACACATGCATGTATACTGATCGATCTCCCAACATATACCTAGATCGACTTTAACTACCCCCCATCGATCGACGTACCTCACAAGTCATGTCTCTCCTTTCTCTTACAAAGGGCGATTGATCTTCCTATGTAGTTATGTCTGCTTACCACAGCCACATCATCCCCCCTCATCATTTGTGCATGCCTCCTGACCCGTCTCTCACACGCACGTGCACATACAACAAGCAGCCATCTCCTCTCTTATTGATATTGCGGGCGTGCCCTCCGTTTGTCTAGCAAGCCTATCCCACCATTTTCTACAAGCAACTCCACTACCACCCCCTCCAACACTGTAGCTCTGTCTCTCTCCCAACCTTATTCATCTCCTACACATATGCATGGATGCCGATCGATCTCCCTTAATACATGAGGCAGATCGATGTCCTTAATACATGAGGTAAGCCTCTCTCCTCCTCCACACATATACCAGCCATTGTACCTCTATAGTTAATTGGGCCTCCCTCTTCCCCCACCACACACCGATAGTCGAGCGCTGCAGGTAGGTATCCATGCCACAGAGACAAACTGCACATGTCCCATCTCATGTTCCAGTAGGCCAGCCACTCTATATCTTTGACATGGGCACTCACAAATTCGATGGCACTCTTTATCGATCGCGCACGCGCACACACACACATCATCCCTCTCTTCGATTCTATGGACACCTCAAGCCGATGATACCTCCACTCTCTTCTCGTGGATCGCCCCCTCTATATATATGTTATATCCAGGACTCTATTTCACACACATTGCATATGTTAAATTTTTCGATTGACGCCCCCCCCCCCAAAAAAACTCTCAAGAACCCACACACTATGTCTCTCTAGGTTTGTATCTCTCTCACACAACCCCACGTAGGTGGTGTATGTATACAAGAAGAGAATAGGTGCACCGTGCACGTACTCACGCTTCGTGCCCAGCCACACCCGCGTGGGTACACGGTGAAGCTCATTTCTTTATGAAATGGCAGTCCATGTGCTAATTTGAATGCCTGTAGCGGTTGTTTACCTAGGGAGGTCGTGTACCATGCATGCACAAAACAAAGTTCGACTTGACGCGTTGCCGTGTTATTTTTAAATAAAGTTATAGCGCTCAATGGCACGTACACAGAATATAAAACGATTTTTATGGAGGAAAATGTAGTCCGCTCTTCAGAGTATCTCACACAAGGCTCCGGTGGCCTCTCTCTCTCACCGTTGGTCACTGATCCGGCCGCATCCCGTCCGCCGGGGGAAAGGAAGTGCGGTGGCCTCTCTCTCTCTCTCTCACCATTGGTTACTGATCCGGCCGCATCCCGTCCGCCGGGGGAAAGGGAGTGCGGTGGCCTCTCTCACTCTCTCACCGTTGGTCACTGATCCGGCCGCGTCCCATCCGCCGGGGGAAAGGGAGGAAGTGCATTGTTTCTCCGTTAGACGGCGCCGAGGCAGCACGTCCCGATCTGCGGTACACGCCGTTCTCTCTGACCAAGCTCCGGCGCGGTAGGGCCTACGCCACCTACGCGCAGATTCCGCCCACCGCCGCTCACCTAGTTACATCCCAACGACCTCTAGGTATCCCCACCGGCCTTGCTCCCTGCTCGTTTTCCCACGTCGCTGCATGTGGATCTTCCACAGTTCTTTGCCCAAAACGTAGCTCGTCCGGCGTACTTTCCATATTACATTCTCGTCCTCACACTGCTTTAGACAAACACAACCGTGTTGTTATCTTCCCTTAGGACAAGGAATATGCTTCTTTTTTGTCGTCGCATGTGTCATCAACTGTTATTGGCCAGTAATTGTTTCCTTTCTACCTCTTTTTTGCAAACAGGGCTATCTATTTCACCTCGTTGCTATTGCGACCTTTTGGTGAACTGCACAAATCACTTTTTTCTTAAGAGTGTTTTATGCAGTTGTACTGAAATGTCACACGGGCAACGTCTCTACATTTCAGTGCGACTACACAAAGGGAGATTGGTTTTGCTCTATCCTCCTCATCCAACTCCGAGCCTAATCTTCTCCAACTAGTTAGTCTTAAGAGAGACTACAAAGGCGACCGGCTTCTATTTGTGTGTTTATTGTTTCATCAGCAGTCCTCTATTATCGTAATCACACTTGATATCTTTGGAATAGGGACGCTCAACTCTATTTTAGTGGAACTGCACAAAATGATCAGAATGTTGCATGCTCCAAACAGCTACTTTTTTCCCAACATGCCTTGTTGATTTAGACAGAGCTGTGGGGACGTTGCTGCCAATGAAAGCATGGATCAATTTTAGTTTAACACCTTCTCACAACTTTGTCTTCAGTTGTGATGTAATTATTAGCTCTGATCTGCTAATAATTAACATGCATTAGCAAGGAAGTTAGTTTTTTATTGTTTCCGAAAGAGCATCGATGGCAAGACATGCGAAACCAAAGCTGAAAGCTCACACCATTGTACAATTTCATGTCACTGGAAAATTATTTGTATAGTACGTCAATTATGTAAACAAATGATTGAAGCTTGATAGCATTGCCAGAAGCCTCTTCATCATCCGGGTCCATGTGCCATGCACAAAATTATACTCCTTTGTTCCTAAATATTTTTCTTTTTACAAATTTCAAACGGGCATATTTTAGAGTGTAGATTCACACATTTTGCTTCGTATGTGTACTCCCTCCGTTCCTAAATATTCTATTCGTCTTAACAGAGATTTCAACAAGTGACTACATACGGCGCAAAATGAGTGAATCTACACTCTAAAATATGTCTATATACATCCTATGTGCTAGTCCATTTGAAATCTCTAAAAAGACAAATATTTGAGTAGTCACTCGTTGAAATCTCTAGAAATACAAATACTCCGGAGTATATTTAAGAACCGAGGGGGTAGTGCACAACCGCATGGGAGACTCAGCCCGGTCGTTGCGCTGCATTAATAGTGAGCAATGAGCATTCAAATCATAAGCCCCACCTTTCCCACTGTAATATGCTCTGAAGAAGCAACCATCAATACACTCTTCTTTGAATGCGCTCATACTACTCCATCCGTCACTGTTTATACAGCACACTTCAGAAAAAAGAAAAAAAAAATCTGTGGGGCCAAGGCGACTAGCGATCGGCCTGAAAATAGCGTTGGTAGTTATAGCACAGCCTCTATTACTAGAGGGAATAATGCGTACACACATGCATGCAGTGCTTCCACCCCGGGTACACACATGCATGCACTCCGTAGTAGTACAGTACATGGAGAGAAATTTGTGGACTTGATTGCGGTTACCACGCCCTAATTAATTGAGCATTAAACCAAACACGTCTAAAGTCTCTCTGGTGGTGGAAATGCATTGAGAGAAATGCATCATAATGAAGCGCGCTCTGTAAACTGTGATAGAGGGTGGAGTAGTATGAAGGTGCAAAACCAAGTACGCATACTAGTACTACGCTTGGCTCTTTTCCCCTTCGTGAAGTCGAACAATGATGGTACTCCGCATGTTGGGTACTACAGTGTATGCCTCTGACAATCTGACACCGAATGGACTGATGCATGTCCACAGAGGGTAGGTTGCATTAGTCAAAAGGCATAAGCGAGCTTCACCTTGTCCCGCAAGCTTGATGGGACACACCAAAAAGTAGTGCTAGTCCATACTCCCTCCTTTCCGGTTAATATGGCTTAATCTTTTTTGCGGGTAAATGAGAGAGCTTTATTCATATATAAGCATTCTTAGGACGATCAGCAAAGACACTGGTCACTAGGAAGCGAGGTACCCCGCAAAAAATAAGTAGGAAGCGAGGTGTTTCATCAATATAGCTCTTCGCCACATTCAAAGTGCAGCAAGCACGGTTCGCACGAAGATGCGCCGCAAGGTTTGCTGACCTGTTTACATGCTGAATAACAAAAAAAGAGGAAATATTACTGAGCGCTACTATTTGGAACAGGATATGAGCCAGAATTAAACGAGAATTGTGGCGAGTGTTCCATGTAATCAACTTCCATTATCACATGCGAGAACCCTCGAAGAGAACCAAATGTGTTGAAGATTGCTTTATCACATTTTAAAATTACACTAGTGTAGAACCGGGCAATAGCACCGGTTCGTAAGGCCCTTTAGTGCCGGTTCGGTAACCGGCACTAAAGTGTGGGCACTAAAGCCCCCCCCTTTAGTACCGGTTCAGCACGAACCGGTGCTAAAGGGCAACCACGTGGCACGAGCCAGCTCCGGGGGTAGGGAGCCCTTTAGTACCGGTTGGTGACACCAACCGGTATTAAATGGTTGGGGGGGTTTGGGTTTATGATTTATTTTTCATTTAATTTTGTGTTTTCCATTTAATTCTTTTTCGTTTGCTGGTATCTTACGATGCTACATATTGTACACGTTATGCATATATATAAATATAATGTCTAGTAGAACAGATCATATATATATATATATATATATCATCGAATGCCTCACAACCACCATTATAATTAATTCACACATAGATACACACATGTATATATGTATACAATTAGGTAGCTATATACAATTTCTCCTAATTGGTGCCTTCGGAGCCAGTGGCATTAGCCTAATTGGTGCCTTCGGAGCATGATGAAAATTGGAAGTGGTTCATGGGGGCGGTAGCGGGTAATAGTATTCTCCTTTGGGATCTATGACCTGGTCGAGCAAAAATCCCGCTATTTCCTCTTGATGTGCTTGTACGCGCTTCGTTGGTAGGAGCTTCACCCACACCTCTGTGAACTGTTAAGAAGGAGATCAATATGCATGTGTATTAGTTGTGTGACTAGATATCGATAATGGTGTAAAAATTGTGAATAGTGTTCTGACAAACGTACCCATTCCTGTCTTTGAGATCTGCTCCTTACGGACGCCATCATGTGAATGTTCTCGCAAATGCAGTATGCACACAGATCAGTCCCCTGCGCCTACTCAAGGGCCTTTACGAGAATGGAATTTGATCAGATAATAATTAATCAAGCATGATAATTAAAGAGATGGCAGCTAGCTAGCTAGTACTACTTAATTACTTACCTTGGGTCGAAACCATTTCAGATTTCGATTCCATTTGCCTGGAGTGACGCTGATGAACTTTGCCCAAGCCCTGCCCGCCGACAAAGAAAATGAATAAATGGGTTATTAAATATTTGTTATCAGGAAATGACAAACTAATTAAATAGGTCGAGATATAGTTAATAATGATTGAAATTACTTGGTGACTATCCCCTTCACGATGGTATAGTCACTTGCTTTCTTAAGTAGTGAGTCTAGTACTTCAACTGTTCCTTCATCAACTTTAATGATTAACAAGATCCAGTGAAATCTGCACGCACACATGTTTGCATGTCTTAATTAAGCGGGCATATGTAAGCAAAAACATGTAGCTAGCTAGTAGGCAAAAACAGAGAATTTGTAGTATAAGACAGTGTGACTCACTAGAAGTTGTAAGGAAGTAGTATATCTTCATTGGTATTGAGGCGCTTCAAGAACTCTAGCATGCTTTCCTCTACACTTTTTTCATAATATGCATCTAATTTCCATGTGTAATCATTAACGGTATTTGGGTTAATGAACCCGATGCCATAGCGTCCACCTTTTTTCATTTTGTACATCTTCATCCTGCATAATACCACAGAAAAGAATATAGTGAGGATAATTACCGGTAATGATTGATCAACATGATCACTACAGCTAGCTTGAGACTTAAAATACAAAAAGAAATCACTTACAGACAATAGAAACTAACGATAGATTTGTCGAGTGCGTCTTGATTGTATAACTGAAATAGTTCTGAATACTCAACGGCCACAGCTTTCTCATGGTAGTAATGATCCTTCTTGACATTCACCATGAGGGACTCTCGATTGGAAATCTTGGTAATGTTCATGTATCATTGATGCAATTCATACATTCTCGTTGGGAGCTTCTTGACCTCGTCTGGCTCGACCAAAGGTTGGCCCGAACATATTTCTGTTTTATTTCCTCCTTTGTAAGCAGAGGCATTGGCTCGATCTCGAGGAGTTGTCCAACAGTGATCTTGAGGATTTCAGCCTGCCTTATATGCTCCTTGGTTATTACCACATCGCCCAGCTGGGGAACGTTAACGGTTTGCCCACAATAATATTGGGCGCGTGTACTCTTTTGTGTTGTTGGCACAACAAGCGGGGGGATTGATTGCGCCGCCTGTTCTCCCAGCTGGGGAACGGTTTTACCGCATTTTTTGCCAGTTGATTTACTCGAGCTCGAGCTCACCTCTTTCTGTAGACATGCTCGATTTAACTTCCTGATGTGGCGCTCATAGTCTGTGTCAACAGGCTTGGGAGATGGTGGTCTAGCCATACGAATGAAGTGGTCAATCTTTTCCTCAGGCACTTTCTCCCTTGGCGGCGGTGGCGGTTTCGGTGCAAAATGGGCTTCCACCTCGGCCTTCGATATGGCTGCGTTTTCCTCCTCGGACTTGTCATAACGCCTCTGCGGAAGAGGCGCGAGGCTGCTTGGACCATATTGAAATCGCTTGCCTCCGCCTGTACCTCCCGTACTACCTCGACTTGTACCGCTACACACCATAGCTGCGGCGGCTCTCTTCCGTGATTGCCGAGGCAGCGGACACGGCTGACGTGGCTGAGTTGGACGAGGAGGAGTGGCCTGAAGCTGTGCGAGACTTGAGGAGGAGTGGCCTGAAGTTGTGCCAGACTTGGAGGAGGAGTGGACGTCTGACGCTGTGTCGGACTTGGAGGAGGAGTGGCCTGACACTTTGCCAAACTTGGAGGAGGAGGAGTGGCCTCATGCGTTGGTGGACTTGGAGGAGCGGGAGTCTGCTGACTCGGTGGCGGACTTCGACGAGAAGTCGGGTGACGCGGTGTCGATGGCCTTCGAAAGAGGATGCAATCCTTTCTCCATAGGATGAGAAGATGTATGGCCCCTCCCAATGTGTGCTCGTCGTCACCTCCAGGAATGTCAAGCTGTAGCCCCGAATATGGGTCCACCACCTCATCAACCAAGACACGAGCATAGCCCGCTGGAATCGGGTTGCAATGGAAGGTTGCCTCGGGGGGATTTGTAAAAGTAACGGCGTCCGCCACCTTCATGGATATGTTCTTCATTTTGAAGTGTAGCTCGCAGTTAGTGTTCTCCATGATGTCATCCACGGGGTATCTATCCAGCATTGCATCGCCTGGGGCGGAACCCACGCTGCTTCTCGGCATGGATGGGGCGGTGCTATCCAATGCTGGATCATCCGCTAGCTGCTACAGCTGCTGAGACCCCCTTTCCTGGCTAAGTGAGTCGATCTGCTCCTGCTGCCGCTGGAATTTGACTGCCAAGTCCGCGTGCGCTAATTCTAGGCCTTGAAGGCGTTCATAGTCCATCTTCCTCTGCTCCTCCTCCATCTTCCTCTTCTTCTCCTCCGCAATCTTCTTTCTCGCACGGGTTATGTAGTTGGCGTTCCAGTCCGAAAACCCCTCATGCCACGGAATAACGCACTTGCCTCATGTTCTTCCCGGGTGTTCAGGATTTCCCAGGGCACGCGTAAGCTCGTCGTTCTCTCTGTTGGGCTGGAACACCACCGATCGAGCCTCTTCTATTGCAACAAGTAGCTTATCGTCGGCTCCGTTCAGACATGCCTTCTTCGAAACTTTGCCTGTCTTCGGGTCCAACTCCCCCACATGCGCATAGAACCAAGTCCTGCACCTGGGGGGCCAGCTCCTAGTAACCGGAGAGACACCTGCATCCTCCATCTCTTTCTCAGACTTATCCCACTTAGGCATTGCCACCGCGTAGCCACCTGGCCCAGCTTATGGAACTTACCCTTTATTCGGCATTCTTCTTGTTTATTCTCGACCGTTCCTTAGCTAATTCTGAATCCTTGAATTTCACGAAATTGTCCCAATGAGCACTTTGCTTCTCTAGTGTTCCCTCGAATATTGGAGTCTTCCTTCCTCCCTTGACGTACTTATCCCATACACGATTCTTGTGGTTGTTGAATGCAACCGCCATCTTCCTAAGAGCAGCGTCCTTGACTTTCTCCACATCTGCATCTGTGAAATGATCTGGCAGGGTGAAATGTTCCATGAGAGTTTCCCAAAGCAGACCTTTTTTGTCTGTCATCGACAAAAGTAACATCTGGACTTGGCTTTGCTGGCTCTCTCCATGCTTGAAGGGAGATCAGGAGTTGGTCCTTCACAAGAACTCCGCACTGACGAATGAACTTGTCCGCAATCTTCTTAGGCGCTAATGGTTCTCCATTAGGTTTGATGGCCTCGATATTGTACTTTACGCCCTCCTTCAACTTTTTGTTTGGGCCTCGTTTCTTGTTGCCTGAAGATTTGCTCGATCCGGATGGCTGAAAGAAGAAAGATCGATTCATTAATATATCTTCAAGTCATTTAAAACATGTGATGATCACCAGATGCCTGCTTATATAAATATATATACCTCGCCGGTCTTTGTTGTTTCAAGATCAACATTTTCTTTGTCATCATCACAATCATAGTTCATGACTTCATTAATTCGGTCGTCGCGATTGAATATCATATCACCCTCCCGGTGTTGTTTATAAATTCGGAGCCGTCATAATCTTCTTCATTCTGATCATCATCTGGCCCGCGAGGATGGCGTATGATACCAAACAGGGTCTCTTCACCCTCTCTGCCGGTATTGTCCGCCATAGCTTTTATTTAATTAATCCAAAAGAAATATAAAACAATTTAGTATTCAAATTAAAATGCATGGATGCAATCAATTAATAAGGAAAAACTGAATCAATCATAGTACATAATAACACTAGTAGAAAACAGGGCTATGGTCCAGGCCGCATCAGCCCATTAGTCCCGGTTCAGTCTAGAACCGGGACCAGTGTGGGCATTGGTCCCGGTTCGTGAGCCCAGGGGGCCGGCCGGGCCACATGGGCCATTGGTCCCGGTTCATCTGGACCTTTTGGTCCTAGTTGGTGGGATGAACCGGGACCAAAGGGCCTCCCTCCTGGCCCACCACCATTGGTCCCGGTTGGTGGCTTGAACCGGGACCAAAGGCTCCCCTTTAGTCCCGGCTCATGCCACGAACCGGGACCAATGAATTGCGTATATATACCCCTCGCCCGCGAGCAGAGCACAGTGCTCTGTTTTTTCTGGCCGAGGGGGAGAGGGCTTTGTGGTGCTCTAGCTCACCTCCTATGCACATGAGGTGTTCGATGGAATGCCCGAGCCACACTACTTAAGCTTTCTCCTCTCGAAGCTCGACCTCCAAGCTCCATTTTCCTCAAGATTTGTCTAGATTTAGCGGTCCGTCATGCCCCGTCCCCGTCTTCACCGCCGTCGATCACCCGCGCCGATCTCATCACAGACACCACCGTGGTGAGCCTCTTGTTCTTATCTTCTTTCTGAAAGGAAAAATATTCTTACTTGTATGTTTAGATAGATACTAGTATCATTTTCTTACATTTATTATTGCATCTTATATAGTGCGATGGTTTTGGTATCCGCCCCCGTCGGCCCTCGTCCTGTCTATGATTCGGATTTGGTATGTATATTATCTTTATAACTATTGGTTCATTTATTGTTTGCGAAAATTATGCCGACCAACGTGACATAGATTTTATTTATCTAGGTTGTATGTGAATCGGAAATGCCAACTGACCCTATTGTTGAGAGGTTAAACTTAGTTGAAGAAGAAAACAATTTGTTGAAGGAAAAAATAAAAAAAATTGAGGAGGAGAAGATGATATTGGAGTTGCATGTTGCGGATGTCGTCGATGATCACAAGATCAAGATGGATGCAATGCGCTTGAAGATTAGAAAGATTAGAAAATATGCCATTCATACCGAGGCTTGGTATCATTATGCCGTTGGATCAATTGTTACCTTGCTTGCAATTATGATCGCATTTGTTTTTGCATTGAAATGTTTTACATAGTTTCAATGTATGGTTTAATTAATTAGATGCTCTGGAGAGCTATATGTTGTTAGATGAGAACTATGTATGCACTTTGGTTTTAATGTGATGATGAACTTCTATTAATTTGGACACTTAATTATATATAATGCACGCAGATGAACCGGCAATGGATGTATGGTGACAGACACACCCGCGAGTACATTAAGGGCGTGCATGAGTTTCTCGATGCGGCTGAGGCAAACAAGCAGAATGGTTTTATGTGTTGTCCATGCACTGAAATTGGGAATACGAGGTCTTACTCTAATCGGAAAATCCTTCACTCCCACCTGCTTTACATGGGTTTCATGCCACACTATAATGTTTGGACGAGGCACGGAGAAATAGGGGTTACGATGGAAGAAGGCAAAGAAGAAGAGTACGATGAAAACTATGTGCCCCCTGAATACGGTGATGCTGCAACAGGGGGAGGTGGTGAAGGTCAAGAGGAACCAGACGATGTGCCCAATGATGCTGCCACAGGTGAAGCTGCTGAAGATCAAGAGGAACCAGACGATGTGCCCGATGATGATGATCTCCGCCGGGTCATTGTCGATGCAAGGACGCAATGCATTAGTCAAAAGGAGAAGCTGAAGTTCGATCGCATGTTAGAGGATCACAAAAAAGGGTTATACCCCAATTGCGAAGATGGCAACACAAAGCTCGGTACCATACTGGAATTGCTGCAGTGGAAGGCAGAGAATGTTGTGGCTGACAAAGGATTTGAGAAGCTACTGAAAATATTGAAGAAGAAGCTTCCAAAGGATAACGAATTGCCCGACAGTACATACGCAGTAAAGAAGGTCGTATGCCCTCTAGGATTGGAGGTGGAGAAGATACATGCATGCCCTAATGACTTCATCCTCTACCGCGGTGCATACAAGGATCTGAACGCATGCCCGGTATGCGGTGCGTTGCGGTATAAGATCAGACGAGATGACCCTGGTGATGTTGACGGTGAGCCCCTCAGGAAGAGGGTTCCTGCGAAGGTGATGTGGTATGCTCCTATAATACCACGGTTGAAACATCTGTTCAGAAACGAAGAGCATGCCAAGTTGATGCGATGGCACAGTGAGAACCGAAAGAAAGATGGGAAGTTGAGAGCACCCGCTGACGGATCGCAGTGGAGAAAAATCGAGAGAAAGTACTGGGATGAGTTTGCAAAGGACCCAAGGAATGTATGGTTTGCTTTAAGCACGGATGGCATTCATCCTTTCGGGGAGCAGAGCAGCAATCACAGCACCTGGCCCGTGACTCTATGTATGTATAACCTTCCTCCTTGGATGTGCATGAAGCGGAAGTTCATTATGATGCCAGTTCTCATCCAAGGCCCTAAGCAACCCGGCAACGAAATTGATGTGTACCTAAGGCCATTAGTTGAAGAACTTTTACAGCTGTGGAATGGAAACGGTGTACGTATGTGGGATGAACACAGACAGGAGGAATTTAACCTTAAGGCGTTGCTGTTCGTGACCATCAACGATTGGCCCGCTCTCAGTAACCTTTCAGGACAGACAAACAAAGGATACCACGCATACATGCACTATTTAGATGACACTGAAAGTATATACCTGGACAAATGCAGGAAGAATGTGTACCTGGGCCATCGTCGATTTGTTCCGACCAACCATCAATGTCGAAAGAAAGGCAAGCATTTCAAAGGCGAGGCAGATCACCGTAAGAAGCCCGCCATGCGCACCGGTGATCACGTGCTTGCTATGGTCAATGATTTACACCACGTAATCTTTTCAAAGGGTCCCGGTGGACTAGCTGTTCCAAATGACACTGAGGGACATGCACCCATGTGGAAGAAGAAATCTATATTTTGGGACCTACCCTACTGGAAAGACCTAGAGGTCCGCTCCTCAATCGACGTGATGCACGTGACGAAGAACCTTTGCGTGAACCTGCTAGGCTTCTTGGGTGTGTATGGGAAGACAAAAGATACACCTGAGGCACGAGAGGACCTGCAACGTTTGCACGAAAAAGACGGCATGCCTCCGAAGCAGTATAAAGGTCCTGCCAGCTACGCTCTTACGAAAGAAGAGAAAGAAATCTTCTTTGAATGCCTGCTCAGTATGAAGGTCATGACTGGCTTCTCGTCGAATATAAAGGGAATAATAAATATGCCAGAGAAAAAGTTTTAGAACCTAAAGTCTCATGACTGCCACGTGATTATGACACAACTACTTCCGGTTGCATTATGGGGGCTTCTACCGGAAAACGTTCGATTAGACATTGTGAAGCTATGTGCATTCCTCAATGCAATCTCTCAGAAGGTGATCGATCCAGAAATCGTACCAAGGCTAAGGAGCGATGTGGCGCAATGTCTTGTCAGTTTCGAGCTGGTGTTCCCACCATCCTTCTTCAATATCATGACGCACGTCCTAGTTCATCTAGTCAACGAGATTGTCATCCTGGGCCCGTATTTTTACACAATATGTTCCCCTTTGAGAGGTTCATGGGAGTCCTAGAGAAATATGTCCGTAACCGCGCTAGGCCAGAAGGAAGCATCTCCATGGGCCATCAAACATAGGATGCTATCGGGTTTTGTGTTGACTTCATTCCTGGCCTTAACAAGATAGGTCTCCCTAAATCGCGGTATGAGGGGAGACTGACTGGAAAAGGCACTCTGGGAAGAGACTCAATAATATGCAGGGACGGATATTCTTGGTCTCAAGAACACTACACAGTTCTACAGAACTCTACCTTGGTGACCCCGTATGTCAATGAACACAAGAACAGTCTGCGCTCCAAACACCCGGAGCAGTGCGACGACTGGATTACATGTGAACACATCAGGACTTTCAACAGTTGGTTGGAAACACGTCTCAGAGGTGACAACACTGTTTCTGATGAGTTGTACTTGTTGTCGAGGGGACCATCTTTGACTGTATTGACTTACAAAGGATACGAGATAAATGGGAATACATTTTACACGATCGCCCAAGATCAAAAGAGCACCAACCAAAACAGCGGTGTCCGCTTTGATGCAGCAACCGAGAGCGGAAAGGACACATATTATGGTTACATAGTGGACATATGGGAACTTGACTACGGACCTGATTTTAAGGTCCCTTTGTTTAAGTGCAAATGGGTCAATCTGTTAGGCGGCGGGGTACAGGTAGACCCACAGTACGGAATGACAACAGTGGATCTGAAAAATCTTGGGTACACTGACGAAACGTTCGTCCTAGCCAATGATGTGGCACAGGTTATCTATGTGAAGGACATGTCTACCAAACCGATAAAAAGAAAAGATAAGGAAGCGAATACATCACACGATGAGCCAAAGCGCCACATAGTTCTTTCAAGAAAAAGGGACATCCTGGGAGTGGACGGCAAGACAGACATGTCTGAAGATTATGAAAAGTTTCATGAAATTCCTCCCTTCAATGTCAAGGCTGACCCAAGCATCCTGATAAATAATGAAGATTATCCATGGTTACGGCGCAATAAGCAAATGACACAAGCGAAGAAAAAGTGAAGACTTTCTCCCGCAATAAGCAAATGCTATGTGGGTGAAATTATGATACCATCCCAACTTTCAACTTTTTCAGAGTTCATTTGAAATGCTTTCATGTTTTATGGTTCGAAACTTTGATACTTCGAAAGTGATTGTCCATTTTGTACACGAAGTGCATCAAGTTTTTGTCGTAACCCTCTCTACTTTTTGGAACATGCTATGTGGGTGAAATGATGATACCATGCCAACTTTCAACCTTTTCAGAGTTCATTATATAAAAACAATCAATTAAAATATTATGTTATGATCAACTAAAATAAAACTATAATATTCTTCAATAGCAAAAAGAATATAATTTGTGTGACCTAAAATCAAACTATAAGTATTTAATTGTAAGTATAAATAAAAAATAAATAGCAAAGAAGAAAAAAATTCTAATTTTATAGTAAAGTTATTCATAAACTAGTGATTCACACAAATTTTTAAAAATTCAAGTTTAAACTATTTAAAATTTAAAACTAATGGCACTAACAGAAAGTTTATAATTTTTGTGACCTAAAAGCAAAAA
>NC_041384.1:4261981-4268051 GCF_002162155.2 Triticum dicoccoides | reverse complement strand
CTCGAGCTCCGCCGTCCCCGAGCCCCCGAGCTCCTGCCCCGCGCGGCACCGGCCCGAGCTCCACCGTCCGCCGCCGCCGAGCGCGCCCCGCCGTCGCCCTCGCCCTCGCCGACCCCGAGCCCGTCCTCGTGGACGTCTCCCCCGACGCCGGCCGCCCGCGTCTCCTCCCCGATCCCTCCGGGAGAGGTAGCCCATCCTCTCCTTCCTTCCGTGCTCCAAATTTGCAAAATATTGATATGATGTAGATGTATGTGTGTATGTATGTATGAGTTGGGGAGAAAGTTTATAATTTTTGTTCATATATACTGTAGATGCATGTATGTATGATGAATTTTGATATTTTTTTGTTCATATATAATGTAGGTGTATATGTATGTATGGAATGATATCGATGGATGTATGTATATAGAACATTCGTAGAAAATATGACCAATGTCCCCCTCCGGTTCACTCGGGAACACTATTCGTAGAAGGAGAAGAAGAAGGAGAAGACGAGGAGAGGAAGAAAAGGAAGAGGAGAAGAAGAAAGGAATAGAGGAGAAGAAGAGAAAATTAGAATATATATTCTATTTTCTCTTTTCTCCTCTATTCCTTTCTTCTTCTCTTCTTTTTTTCTTCTTTTTTTTCTTCGACACATGGGGGGGGGGTCGAGAACGTCGGACATTCATGAGAGAGGCGAGGAAGAAGGGGAAGAAGAGGGAGAAGAAGAGGAGAGGAAGAAGAGGAAGTCTTCTCCTCTATTTTTTCTTTTCTTCTTTTTTCTTCTTCTTCTTCCTCTTTATTTTATCGGGAACGAGGGTCGTCGAGAGGTCGAGGAGCGGTAGAGGAGAAACCCTAAATAGAAAGTATCGTCGGTGTGAGATACATGTACCGTCGGTGTCGGACACTACACCCACATCCCACAAGTGGCGCGGGCTTCGACGCCCACGTCACTTGTGGGACGTGGATGTAGTGTCCGACACCGAAGGCCACATGTATCTCACACCCACGATACTTTCTAGCTATTTAGGGTTTCCTCTACCGAAAAGAAGAGGAGAAATAAATAAGAAGAAGAAAAAAGAAGAAAAAGAAGAGGAGAACAAGAAAGGAATAGTGGAGAAGAAGAGAAAATAGAATTTCTATTTTCTCTTCTTCTCCACTATTCCTTCCTTCTTCTCCTCTTTTTTTTCTTATTTTCTTCTTCTTCTTCTTCTTCTTCTTCTTATTCTTATTAGCCGAAA
The DNA here is from genome assembly GCF_002162155.2 of Triticum dicoccoides. Classification (NCBI taxonomy): domain Eukaryota; kingdom Viridiplantae; phylum Streptophyta; class Magnoliopsida; order Poales; family Poaceae; genus Triticum; species Triticum dicoccoides. The sequence goes on along the minus strand of NC_041384.1, from coordinate 4,266,831 downwards.
GTAGAGAGAGGTTTCCTAGTGTCAAAGTATTGAAGAAATCCATGCCTTCATCATTAGCCGGAAGTAACCATGGCATGTTGGTACGAAGTTCTGCAAAGTTGTTCTGGAATGGAGTCCCGGATAAAATAATCCGCCTTTTGGTACCAATTCAGCAAAGGCCTTCCAAATAGTGATATTCGGAAGGCTCTTGCTGAACTTTGTACAAAAAAGCGAATTATCCTATCTGGGACTCCGTTCCAGAACAACTTTGAAGAGCTTCGTACCATCATGCACATGTTACTTTCGCCTAATGATGAAGACATGGTTTTGTTGAATCCCTTGACACTAGGCAACCTCCCGACCCCTCGGCGATCCTATCGAACATGATAGGAAGAAGAGGATAAAAAAGGAAGAGGAAGAAGAAAAAAAAGAGGAGAAGAAAGAATAGAGGAGATCTTCTCCTCTTATTTTTCTTCTTCTTCCTCTTTTTTTTATCGGGAACGAGGGTCGTCGAGGGACATAGATGTAGTGTCATCGTTGTCGATATATACCCCCTCCCGATAGCTTACTATGATTAGGTAGTTCTACGTTTGGCACTAATATATCCATCTGTCATGTTTGAATAATAATTGCCATGTTGTAAATATTTGTAGAAACTATGGACACCGCCCTAGACGAAGTAACAAAAGAAGCGTTGTTAAGGGACATAATCGCAGAAGGAAGTGATGCCATCTCGTTGTTTCTCAACGAAACCGATGGTCTGGAAGGAGACGGTGAACAAGCTGGCTACGGTGACCTAATGCCGGTGCAAGAAGAAGAACATGAGGACAGCTCCGGTGACCCAATGCCGGTGCAAGAAGGAGACCGTGATGACGGCTCCGGTGACCGAACCGAGTCCGGCCAGGTATATATATTAGTTAAGTCTATGCTGACTAGCTGATTGATGCATTCATTGTTTTGGTATGTACACATATTAATTAAGTCTTTGTTCTTTTTTCTAGCCCTCCGGATCGAGCACAACTTCGGTAAAGAGACGAGGCCAGAAGAAAAAGTTGAGCTCGGATGAAAAGTTTGAGATCATAGCAATCGCGCCCGACGGCCAACCTATTGAACCCCTCCGGACAAAGAGCGCATTTGTTGCTCAGTGCGGGGTTCTGGTTAGGCACAAGATCCCGATAAGCATCCAGCAATGGTTTAAGCCGGCTACAGAAGACCCTGAGGTCTCTTATGTCAATGATATGCAGAAAATGATCTTTGGACTGAGCTGAAGTCAAATTTCACCCTACCGCCTGAGGATAATCTAGAGAACCCAGTTAAAGAGAAATTAATCAAGTCTTTTGCTCTGAAGAGGATGGCAGAACTATTCAGGAGGTGGAAGAAAGAGCTGAATAAGTTTGTCGAAAATAATGAGACACCAGAATTCAAGGGCAGATATGAGAAGATCAGAGATCACTGGCCCGCATTTGTGGCCCACAAGACATCGGAAAAGAGTAAGAAGATGTCGGCGACAAACAAGCAAAATACTGCGAAGAAGAAGCTTCACCATCGCACGGGGTCAGGTGGCTACCTCGTAGCCCGGCCTAAGTGGTCCAAGACTGAGAATGATCTTGTTCATAAAGGGATCAAACCAGAGACAATTAACTGGCTAGACTGTTGCCGGACTTGGTTCTTCGGGGCTGGCGGAACACTGGACCCTGTAACAGGGAAGTGCATTTGGACGAACAATCAGATGGACATACCAGTCAGTAAGCTCAAGCAGTATATCGAAGCAGCGCAGGAAGGGACGTTCTTTCCAGACAGAGAGAACGACGAGCTCACAATGGCCCTCGGGAATCCTGAGCACCCTGGACGGACACGAGGCACGCCAGGCTCCATTCCGTGGAAGGTTGGGTTTCCGGACGCAGGCGGTTACAAATCCCATGAGAGGAGGAAAAAAGTGCAGCAGACCCAAATGCAGGCGCTGAAAGCAAGGGTAGACGTGATAGAGGAACGAGAAGCAAATCGCAGCAAACGTACTGCCGAAGCCTCCCCCGAAGCTACCCCACCATCTCAGCGCAGAAGCAGCGTGGCTTCCACCAAGCTGCTTCAGCCGGAGCATGCCTTGACGGCTCCTTCCAGCTATCCCGTGGATGCTATAATGGAGTCTCAAAATTGCCACCTTATGACGCAATGAATGAATTTGAAAGTCAAGGCGGCTGTTGGCTCTGTTTTTCCTACTGAACCCGGCGCAACTTTTCACTGCCGGCCGATTCCAGAAGGATATGCTAGGGTGATGGTGGATGAGATAACGGAGGGATTTGAGGACCTCCAGCTTGACCACCCTACCGGTGAAGGGGAGACTCGGCTGGGGTCTGCTCTGAAGACTCCATGCCTATGGCGGAAGGAGCTCATCAACCTTCTGAACTGGACGCCACCGCCGCCTCCTCCTCCTCCTCCGGTGAGTCGGGGCACTCCGCCTCCACCGCCTCCTCCTCCGGCGAGTGACGATCAGGGCCCTCGGCCGGCTCCTTCTCCGGCGCGTGGCGGCACTGCGCCTCCTTCTCCGCCTGCGTCGACGCGCCCGAGCAGCCAGCCTTCTCCTTCTCCACCTCGTCAGCAAGGGCGGAAGAGACCTGCCGCTGCTCCAGCTGCTTCGGCGCGTCGTAGTCCTTCTCCTTCGCCTCTTAAGCAAGTAAAGAAGAAAACCGCTACGTCTGCTCGGTTGGCGTCTAGCAGTACAACCAGAGGCGGGAGGACATACAGATTCGGTCCTTCTCTGAAGACTCCAGAGAAGTTACCATACGAGAGGACCCAGGAGGAGAACGTCGAGATCGCGCGAGAAGAAGTGAAGAAATTCTTTGAAGGGGTGAAAGCAAAGAAACATCCACCTACAGAGGAGAAGGTAGATCGGGTGAAAGTGAAGCGCACTCTGGTTGCCCTGACAAAACCACCGAAGTCTGATCCGCCGAAAGGAAACTATGACCGCATTATTGGAAAGGAATTTGCCAAAGCGGAGCGGTGGGGAAGTACTGTCAGTGATCAAAGGCTGAAAGAACGACGAGCTGGGAAACAAATTGCCCAGCTCGGCGAACAAGCGAAGCAATCGTGCCCCCCGCTCAAGGTGCCTAGCCACAACGTCGATAATGATTCGAGGATGGTGCCCGGTTATAGCAATCTTGCAGATTACCTGCCCGACGAAGTACATTATGAACCCATGGAGGTGCAGATACAAAGATACGAGTACGGGAAGCCTCTCGTCAAAGATGAAAGATCTCTATCAACGATGATGCGAAGATTGCATGATTGGTACTTGAAAATCTGCAGAGACTCTGGGGGGAGGAGTACTTTGTATGTGAAAGTTAAAAAGGAGCATGACCTCGTTGGAATTGATCTGTTGCCTGTTCCATTTGAGGAGTTCTATCAGTTTTTCAATCAATTGGCCCTCGATAAAACAACGGTTGCCTGCTACTGTCTGTAAGTAGTACTACTTCTGTCATTAAGTTTCTCTATATAGCTTAGCTCTTTCATTGCATGTATTTATAATCATCCTCACTATATTATGCAGATTGAAGATCGCCGAATTGAAGAAAAGACAAGTCGGTGATATTGGGTTCATTAACACATATCTCATAGATGCAACTCAGGTTAAACTTCACGCCGCAGCTACCGAGGCCAGCTTGCTACGATCGTTCGTAATAAATCAAAACAAAGATATAATACTCTTTCCTTACAACTTCAGGTGAGTGTTACTATCTTGTCCGTATTTGGTTTCCCTTATATATTAGTCAAGGTTATAGTAATGTAATTCATGAGTTATGCATGTGTGTGCAGTTTCCACTTTATTCTCCTAGAGATTAAGCTTGAGCAGGGAGTAGTAACCGTCTTGGACTCTAAACGAAAAGATCCCAAGGAGTATGCGGACATGACTGAAATCCTCAAGAACTAAGTTAAATCGATCATTATCCACCATATCAGCAACTTTGTTCATTTCCTGATATCAAGTAATTGTTTTCTTTGTCCGGCAGGGTTTGGAGAAAATTCACCAAAACAGTTCCGGGACTGCCGAAGGAGCTGGAATTTAGACACCTGAAAGTAAGTACTATAGTAGCATGTTCCGCGCATCTCCTAGTGATTCAAGCGCTAGTTTCATCAATACCATTTAGCATTCTTGCTTATCAGTTTGATTGACCTCTATTTCTTGTAAAGTGGTTGTGGCAAGAACAAGGGAATGATTTCTGTGGATACTACATCTGCGAGTCCATCCGCCACACGACCTGTGAGCGGGGCGGGTACTCTAACGAACAATATGAAGTACGTAAATAACAACATTCACAATTTTATTTTATTACCATCGTTTGTGTTGAGTTTCATTCATTCATATATATATGTATTGACCCCCTTCTTCAAATTAGATGTTTCGGAAGCGGGATGAACTCCTAGCACCAGCTCGCATGCGAGCAATTCAAGAGGAATTGGCGGCATTCTTTCTTGACCACGTGATCCCCGAAGACGGAGAATTCTATGTAGACCCTGAGTCCGTATGATTATATTTGTAAGAGATAATTATTGTATATATGTAGCCCGTAGTGTCAGATAGATATACGAGAACTTGTTGTTCGACCAATCTCTCGGAGAAGGAGAGGTGGTCGATATCACTTATCTCTGTATATATGCATATATGTTCATGACAATCTTCTGTTTCCTTCGTTTGCTTACTAGCTAGCTAGCGTGTCTAGTCCTCTCTATATACGTATGTATAGTACGTAGCGTCGACCAAGCACGGACATAACAGAGGACACTTCTCTCTATTAATTATAACTAGCTAACACAATATATGAAACACCTAAATTAACCCCCCAAAACCCCCAACCCCCCCCCCCCTTTCAAAAAAA
>NC_041384.1:4259218-4261726 GCF_002162155.2 Triticum dicoccoides | reverse complement strand
AAACCCCAGCCACAGAAGTGCTGACGCGTGGATGCCTATTGGTCTCGGTTGGTGCCACCAACCGGAACCAAAGGGTCTCCTGACTGGGCTCTGCGCACTGCCCACGTGGAGGGCCTTTAGTCCCGGTTCTGGATTGAACCGGGACTAAAGGGGGGAGGTATTAGTACCGACACTTTAGTCCCGGTTCCGGAACCGGGACTAAAGGCCCTTACGAACCGGGACTATAGGCCCTTTTTCTACCAGTGTAAGCATCATCGAATAGTCTCGAATAATAGATATAATCTCGAATACATCGTCTCGAATAATATATATAATCTCGAATAAATCATCTCAAATATTATATATCAAATACATCACTAGCTAGCTAGCTATCTATAGCAGCTAATAAAGATCGAATACTAAAGAGTAATCTAGGCCACTCGCGGTTCCTGAGGCGTGGGCGGTGGACAACCAAAGTGAAGGAACCATCACTGGATCATAGCTCGGGTGATCTCCCCAAAGAACCTGCCAGGTATTGGAGAACCTGACGTCCATAGCAGCCATGTAGCGATGGACGTGCTTGTCCTCCTCCCTGACACGGCGATGTACCACCTCCGGCGGGGCCGGCTCCCTCCGCACCAAAAGTGGCCCACGCGAACACCACCAAAGGAGATGAGGGTCGACGACGGGACCCGGGGCCGGGTTCTTCACCAATCGTCGCGCCCCTGAAAGTAGCACCTCCCAGTGCCAGCCCGGCGGAGCCCAATCCCGGACATGGGTCCTCTGAAGCAGGACGTCGTCGCGAACGGGTCGATGGCGAGGATGCGGGCCGGGCATCATCGACAACAAATACTATGTGCCGCAAAAGTAAAGTAACATTTTTAAATGATGGATTGTGATTTCATATATGCAAATTCTAAATTTTATAACTAAAAATATAAGAAACTAAAAAAACATTGATCATCGTCTAACAATTTGAAATTAATCTAATTCATCTAGCTAGCTAAAACTAACATTTCCAAAATTTCTAACATTTCTATATAACTAACATTTCTATAACATTTGACATTATATATATTATAGCTAACATTTCTATATACTATTTGACATTAATCTAATCTAATTAATTAATTCATCTAAAACTTTGTATGAAAAACAGAAAAACAGAAAAAACTAAAAGCTAAAAATAGAAAAATTGTGTGTGTGCGCGTGTAGTGTGTGTGTGTGTGCGCGCGCGCGTGTGTGTGCGCTATGGCCGGCGCCGGTGCGTGGTGTGGCTTTGATCGATTGGAGAGAGGAGAGGGGCCGGGGGAGGAGCTCACAGCGCGCGTGGGCGAGGTCAAGGCGACGGCGACGGCGAGGCGAGGTCGATCCAAGGCGACGGCGACGGCGAGGGGAGGGGACGACGACGGGCCGGTGTGGCGACTGGGACAGGCCGGCGACGAGGGCGCCGCGGAGTCGACGGGGACGACGCGACGAGGATGGGAGCGTCGCAGAGTCGACGGGGACAGCGCGACAGGGGCGGCGACGGTGCGGGACGGGGCGGCGGCAGAGATAAGTGGGAGATGAGAAACTGAAATTTTTCGAAGTGTTTCCTATATAGGGGACACCTTTAGTACCGGTTGGAGCCACCAACCGGTACTAAAGGCCTGTTTTGGCTAGGCCAAACGGCGGGAAGGGCAGGCCTTTAGTACCGGGTGGTGCCTGGATCCGGTACTAAAGACCCACCCTTTAGTACCAGTTCCAGCCACCAACCGGTACTAAAGGTGGTGCGCTGGCGCAGGTGCGGTGCGGCAAGTTTAGTCCCACCTCGCTAACCGAGGGGCGCCCACACTGGTTTATAAGCCCCAGTGCGGTAGCTCTCTCGAGCTCCTCTCTTAAGCAGGCCTTCCGGGCCTATGTCTGCTGCTATGCCCTGATGGGCCTATTGGGCTAGCGGGCCTGCATCCTGGCCCAATTACAATTTGGGTTTCTAGTCGTATGCAGGTCGCTGTGGCCTAGTAGGTGGGCTTTTTTCATTTAGTTTTTTATTTTCTGCTTTATTTATTTTGTTTTATTTATTTTTAGTTGTTTTTGCTGTATTTAGAGTTTCTTTGTGAATATTTTTGCTTTAGGTACAAAAATTAGAAACTTTCTGTTAGTGCCGGTAGTTTTCAAATTTGAATAGTTTGAATTTTGAATTATTTGAAATTTGTGTGAATCACTAGTTTGTGAATAACTTAACTTTAAAAATCAGTAAAGGCATGAAAGAATTTGTTTGCACATAATATTTCTTCGCGTTTCAAATGCCAAAACACATAACTACCCTAACTATTACAGAGATTCCCTCCTGGGTGTGAAACACAGAAGAAAGTGATGATAGTGAAGCCGATCACATCCCAGATCTTCGGATGTGAAACTTTTTCTTCGCGTGTGTCCCTTCGCGTGTGTCCCTTTTGAATTATTTGAAATTTGTGTGAATCACTAGTTTGTGAATAACTTAACTTTAAAAATCAGTAAAAGCATGAAAGAATTTGTTTGCACATAATA
>NC_041384.1:4238376-4259208 GCF_002162155.2 Triticum dicoccoides | reverse complement strand
TGTGAATCACTAGTTTGTGAATAACTTAACTTTAAAAATCAGTAAAGGCATGAAAGAATTTGTTTGCACATAATATTTCTTCGTGTTTCAAATGCCAAAACACATAACTACCCTAACTATTACACAGATTCCCTCCTGGGTGTGAAACACAGAAAAAATTGATGATAGTGAAGCCGATCACATCCCAGATCTTTGGGTGTGAAACTTTTTCTTCGCGTGTGTCCCTTTGCGCCGTAACCATGGAAAATCTTCATCATTTAACGGGATGCTGGGGTCCATATTCTCTGTGAATGGAGCAATTTCATCAAACTTTTCATAATCTTCTGACATGTCTGTCTTGTCATCCACTCCCATGATGTTTATCTTCCCAGAAAGAACTATGTGCCGCTTTGGCTCATCATACGATGCATTCTCTTCCTTATCTTTTCTTTTTCTCAGCTTGGTAGACATGTCCTTCACATAGAAAACATGTGCCACATCATTAGCTAGGACGAATGGTTCGTCTGCATACGCAAGATTGTTGAGATCCACTGTTGTCATTCCGTACTGCGGGTCTTCCGTTACCCCGCCTCGTGTCATATTGACCCATTTGCACCGAAACAAAGGGACCTTCAAACCACGTCGATAGTCAAGTTCCCATATGTCCTATATATAACCATAATATGTTTCCTTTCCCGTCTTGGTTTCTGCATCAAAGCGGACACCACTGTTTTGGTTGGGGCTCTTCTTATCTTGGGCGATCGTGTAAAATGTATTACCATTTATCTCGTACCCTTTGAAAGTCATTATATTCGAAGATGGTAACTGGGACAGCAAGTACAGGTCATCTTCAATAGAGGCGTCATGCATGGTACGTGTCTGCAACCAGCTAGCGAAACTCCTGGTTTGTTCACGTGTAATCCAGTCATCAGACCGTTCCGGGTGTTTGGAGCGTAGCAAATTCTTGTGTTCACCCATATACGGAGCCACCAAGGCAGAATTCGGTAGAACTGTGTAGTTTGCTTTAGTGAGAGAATGTCCGTCCATACATATTATTTGTTCCCCTCCTAGCGTGCCTTTTCCATCCAGTCCACCAAGGCAGAATGCCGCGATTCAGGAACACCAATCGGCTTAAGGTCAGGAATAAAGTCAATACAAAAATCAATGACCTCCTCATTTTCATGGCCCTTGGAGATGCTTCCTTCTGGCCTAGCACAGTTATGAACATATTTCTTTAATACTCCCATGAACCTCTCAAAGGGGAACTTATTGTGTAGAAATACAGGACCCAAAACGTTAATCTCTTCGCATAGGTGAACTAGGACGTGTGTCATGATGTTGAAGAAGGATAGTGGGAACACCAACTCGAAACTTACAAGACATTGCACCAAATCATTCTCTAACCTTGGTATGATTTCTGGATCGATTACCTTTTGAGAGATTGCATTGAGAAATGCACATAGCTTCACAATGGCTAATCGAATGTTTTCCGGTAGAAGCCCCCTCAATGCAACCGGAAGTAGTTGCGTCAGAATCACGTGGCAGTCATGAGACTTTAGGTTCTAGAACTTTTTCTCTGCCATGTTTATTATTCCCTTTATATTTGACGAGAAGCCAGACGGTATCTTAATACTGAGCAGGCATTCAAAGAAGATTTCCTTCTCTTATTTGGTAAGAGCGTAGCTTGCATGACCCTGATGTATGTCGTCTTTTCCGTGCATACGTTGCTGGTCCTCCCGTGCCTCAGGTGTATCTTTTGTCTTCCCATACACGCCCAAGAAGCCAAGCCGGGTCACACAAAGATTCTTCGTCACGTGCATCACGTTGATTGCGGAGTGGACCTCTAGGTCTTTCCAATAGGGCAGGTTCCAAAAAATAGATATCTTCTTCCACACATGGGTGCGCGTCCGTCAGCATCATTCGGAACAGGTTCTCCACCAGGACCCTTTCCAAAGACCACCTTCAAATCCTTGACCATATCATGTACATCAGCACCAGTATGGTGGCGAGGCTTCGTCCGGTGGTCCGCCTCACCTTTGAAATGCTTGCCTTTCTTTCTTACGGGATGCCTGCTCAGAAGAAATCGACGATGTCCCAGGTACACATTCTTCTTACAATTAGCCAAATATATACTATCGGTATCATCCAAACAGTGCGTGCATGCACGGTATCCCTTGTTTGTCTGTCCTGAAAGGTTACTGAGAGCAGGCCAATCATTGATGGTCACGAACATAAACGCCTTTAGGTCAAATTCTTCCCCCATGTGCTCATCCCACGCACGTACACCTGTTCCATTCCATAGTTGTAAGAGTTCTTCAACTAATGGCCTTAGGTACACATCAATGTCGTTGCCGGGTTGCTTAGGGCCTTGGATGAGCACTGGCATCATAATGAACTTCCGCTTCATGCACAACCAAGGAGGAAGGTTATACAAACATAGAGTCACAGGCCAGGTGCTATGGTTGCTGCTCTGCTCCCCAAAAGGATTAATGCCATCTGCGCGTAGAACAAACCATACGTTCCTTGCGTCATCTGCAAACTCCTTCCCATACTTTCTTTCGATTTTTCTCCACTGCGACCCATCAGCGGGAACTCTCAACTTTCCTATGACGCCCGAATAATTAAGCTACAGGAATCACACATTAATGATGCCACGTCACCTCGGTTATTGTTGCTAATCTCGCATTAGTTCGAAACCGATTCAAATTCAAAATTTAAAATCAAGCAAACAATAAAAGTTTTGAAATATTAAAACTAAAATGTTCAATAAATAGTAGATAAATCAGAGGCTATGATAAAATGGTAAACAACATTATTGAAATTTGATAGGTGACTTAAATAACCTCAAACAGTGGTTGAAAACATTATTTAATAACCTTTTTATTAATACAAAATAAATATGAAATGATATTTACCCCAAACTAGTTGTTGTGGTAGGATATATTGTGCTGTGATTTGTGGGCCAGCTGTCATATTTTACAAAACTCATTTGGTGCCCAGACAATTAGCCAAAACAGAAAAACAAAAATAAGAAAAAGTAAAACAAAACAAGACAAACAAAAGAAAAGAAAAAGAGACTCCTCCCCCGAACTAGGCCTCGACCCAGCAGGCCATCGGGCCAACTAGCCCAACTGGGCAAAGGCCCAGCCGGCCACCCCACTCCCCCCATAACCCCCTCCCCTGGTCAAACCCTAACCCAACCACCCGCACTCCTCCACCCGATCCAGATTGGATCGGGGCTCACAAGCACGCCGCCGCCGCTGCCTGGAACGCCGCCTCACCGTCCTCCTCCTCGACCCCTCGCTGGAGCTGCCCCACCGGACTCCATCGCCGATGTCGTCTCCGTCTACAAGGCCGTCCCCGTCTTCCTCCTCATGCCTCGCTGCCCTGTACCCTGCATGTCGATGTGAGCCGCCGCCTCCCTCCTCCCTCTCTGCTTCCGCAGCACCGTGCCCTTCCACCCACAATGCCGGCCACTGCCGCTGCTCTACTGCTGCGGCTGCTGCTCCGCTGCCGTCGCCATGTCTCACCCCGCGCCCTGCTCCCCGCAGCGCGTGCCGAACTGTCGCGCCCAGGGCCGGCACCCACGCCCGCACGCGCCCCCTGTCGCGCTCACCGCGACCTTCATCCCCCGCGCGCGGACGACCCTGGACACGCCATGCCCGTGACCCCATTTTGGCTCCGCCACCTCCCACCTCTCGCTCCACCTCGCAGCCGACGTCCTGCCGCTGCTCACGCGCCGCCCCGCTCCGGCCTCCCTTGCCGCGGTCCGCCTCCCTAAGCTGGCCGCTCGCCGCGGCTCGCATCGCCGCGCCCGCACCAGCCACGGCCTCGCCTAGCGTAGCCGCACGCCGCCGCTGTTGCGTCCCGCCTCCGTCTGTGCTGCCCACGCGCAGCGCCACTCCCCTCGCCAACGGCGCCGCCCTGCTGCTCTCCTGCCGGCGTCCCCCTCCGGTGACCGCCCGGCCTCGCCACGGCGCCCTGGGCGTGTGCCCGATTGGGTTGCGCCCGAAACCATCGCCCGTGCCCGTTTGCCCTCTGCGCCCGTGCCCACTAGCCCCTTTGGACCAATGACAGGTGGGCCTAGCCTAGAACGTTTTATAGAAAAAAGAATTAAAAAAATATATAAAAAATGATAATTAATTAATTAATTACAGAAATAATTAACTTAAGTAATTTTGATTAATCAAACTAAACAAATAATTAAACTAATTAAACATTAGTTATCTAATTAACCTGGTTAGTTAATTAGCTAATTAATATGTATGACAGTGGGGCCCACCCCCCTAATTAATACTAATTAGGCTAATTAAAATGTTTAATTAATATGTGTCACTGACCAGTGGGACCCCCCCGGTCAGGTTGACCAGTAAACTCGGTTGACTGCTGACGTCAGCATGACATCATGCTGATGTCATTAATCCATTTTTCGAATTCATTTAAATAATTAATTAAATTCCAGTAATTAATAAAATCTTTAGAAAATCATATCTTTTAATCCGTAACTCGGATGAAAATACTTTCTACATGAAAGTTGCTCAGAACGACGAGACTAACCCGTATATGCAGCCCGTTCGTTCGCCACACACCCCTAACATACCAAACTCGCAACTTTCCCCGTCCGGCTCCTCTGCCCAAAAACGCGAAACACCAAGGATACTTTCCCGGTTGTTTCCCCCTTCACTGGTATCACCTCATACCGCGTTAGAACACGCCTAGCTCTGCCTGTTATCCTGTTATGCACTTGCTTGCTATGTATTTACTGTTTCTCCCCCCTGTTCTCTTCGGTAGACCCCGTGACGATGCTGATGCCCCTTTGGTCGCCTACGTCACCGACGACCCCTCCTTCTTGTCTGACCAACTAGGCAACCCCCCCCCCCTTGATCACCAGATATCGCCTATTCTCACCTATACTGCTTGCATTAGAGTAGTGTAGCATGTTACTTCTTTCCGTTTATCCTATCCTGATGCATAGCGTGTCCTTGCTACTACTTTTGTTACCTTTACCTGCAATCCTACATGCTTAGTATAGGATGCTAGTTTTCCATCAGTGGCCCTACATTCTTGTCCGTCTGCTGTGTTATACTATCGGGCCGTGATCACCCGGGAGGTGATCACGGGTATATACTATACTTTATACATGATACATGTGGTGACTAAAGTCGGGTCGGCTCGAGGATTACCCGCGAGTGATTCACGGATTGGGGGCTGAAAGGACCTTTGTCCCGACAGCCCTCTGGGTGGATCTTTGTGGCGGAGCGACAGGGCAGGTTGAGACTACCTGGGTGAGAGGTGGGCCTGGCCCTGTCGGCGTTCGCAGTTATTTCAAAATAACACGCATAACGAGTTCTTGGTATTTGATCTGAGTCTGGCCATTTGGTCTATACGCACTAACCAACTACGTGGGAAAGTTATGGGCACTCGATGTCGTGGTATCAGCCGAAGCCTTCGTGACGTCAGCGACTGAGTGGCGCGCGCTGGGTTGGACCGCGTAACATGACTTCCTTTGTAATGGAGGTTGCTAGGTCTGCTCGCCGGCCGCGTTCGCAACATGCAGGTGTGCTAAGGGCGATGGGCCCAGACCCCTGTGCGCTTAGGTTTAGACCATCGTGGTGACCTCTCTGTTGTGCCTAGGTGGGGCTGCGACGTGTTGATCTTCCGCGGCCGGGCATGACCCAGAAAAGTGTGTCCAGCCAAATGGGATCGAGCGTGTTGGGTTATGTGGTGCACCCCTGCAGGGAAGTTTATCTATTCGAATAGCCGTGTCCCTCGGTAAAAGGACGACCCGGAGTTGTACCTTGACCTTATGACAACTAGAACTAGATACTTAATAAAACACACCCTTCCAAGTGCCAGATACAACCCGGTGGTCGCTCTCTAAGAGGGCGACGAGGAGGGGATCACCGGGTAGGATTATGCTATGCGATGCTACTTGCAGGACTGCAGTCTACTCTCTTCTACATGCTGCAAGACGGAGGCTGCCAGAAGCGTAGTCTTCGACAGGATTAGCCATCCCCCTCTTATTCTGGCATTCTGCAGTTCAGTCCACTGATATGTCCCTTTACACCTATATCCATGCATATGTAGTGTAGCTCCTTGCTTGCGAGTACTTTGGATGAGTACTCACGGTTGCCTTGTTCCCCCCTTTTCCCCCTTTCTTTACCCGATTGCTGCGACCAGACGATGGAGCCCAGGAGCCAGACGCCACCGTTGACGACGACTCCTACTACACTGGAGGTGCCTACTACTACGTGCAGCCCACTGACGACGACCAGGAGTAGTTAGGAGGATCCCAGGTAGGAGGCCTGCGCCTCTTTTGATTGTATCCTATTTTGTGCTAGCCATCTTATGGCAACTTGTTTAACTTATGTCTGAACTCAGATATTGTTGCTTCCGCTGACTCATCTATGATTGAGCACTTGTATTCGAGCCCTCGAGGCCCCTGGCTTGTATTATGATGCTTGTATGACTTATTTATGTTTTAGAGTTGTGTTGTGATATCTTCCCGTGAGTCCATGATCTTGATCGTACACGTTTGCGTGCATGATTAGTGTATGATTGAATCGGGGGCGTCACAAGTTGGTATCAGAGCGGACTGCCTGTAGGAATCCCCCTTTCCAACTCCTTGGCCGAAGTTGAGTCTAGTCGATGAAAATTGTTTTACTAACATGGTTGTGCAGCCCATGGGCCCACGTCGCCATTGGGTGGTATTAGGATCTTTTATTCCTTGCCTATACTCTGGGACTCTGAGCTCTCTTCTATTCGGGTTAAACGATTTTACTAACTCCGACTCTAGGTTCTCGTAATTACTTCCTCCCGGAGAGCCCCTTATTACAGACGATCGCTTGCTGCACCAGACGTTTCCGAAGATGCTATTTGATGTTTTACCGAGACACTTGTGCCCACTGCCCTTGAAAATTCACTACCACCGAGACATCCCTATGGATAACTACTTATACTTGCCATCCATACCTTCATTCTCGATTACTATTTTTAGTACAAGATACCCGAAGCTACTTCCCGCTATTCTGACAATCCTTTGTGCTTACTGCCTTGCAGTCTCTTTGCCACCTGAATACCCCTAAGTATAATTCCTCACACTTATCAAGGATTTGTTCATCCTCAGTTGTTCATGTGTTTCATAAAATTCTTTGGAATAGTATTCGGTTTTCTGAAAATCCTCAGCAGCCTATTGCTCTTGAATTCCTTGAATTCCTGCATTATGGTTAATTCCACATTTCTAGTAATCTCCGTTGACATCCTTTGTCACTATCATTTTGAGTCCATTGATTCAAAATATTGCGAATGCTCGCAATCCTCAATCAGATCCTATAATTCATCCTTTCGGCTCAGACATCATTTTAAACATGAGCTGGATCTCGACCAATCAAATTGTTGTCAATTTTACCCCTAAGCTTACTCAACCTATCCATCCTTAATCTGAGCGTTTGCTTCTGATTCATTGATTTGGAAATCATAACTCCTTTAGATGTGATCTTTGAATTAGCCAGTTGCTTCTATAATCCAATGCCTTTGCAATGTTTCTTCCTCTGGTTGAGTACCGATACTCACGTTAGCTCCGTTATGGACCGCCACACCCATTGCTGGGTTGTTATCTGATGGTATCATACACATACAAATCTTGTGAGTTCTTTCCCTGATGCATAATGCTTTGACAACCATGCTCTACTTTCGAGCTTGTGTTAATTACTCCTAAAAATTCACGGTATATGTTTCTAAGATGCCCCGATGGGTTGAACCTATGCCTTCCTTAATCTGTGTGAACCCGAAAACTACTATGGGTCGTACTCTACCGGTGTTATGACAGATAAAATTTCAACACCACAACCTCATTGAAGATGAGAAGTGAATGAAAGGTTATGCACTAAAGAAGTGGGAGTCGACCTTGAACTTTGTGTTCATGCCCATGGACATGATGTAGATCCTATCGTGGAAACTTCTTGTAATAATAACTATTTCCTTGATAAATATCATCTGGTATCTGTGAATTGATCCATTGCAACCGTGGTTCCGACCATGATTGTTCTCCTTTGACTCTATTTCTCGGACAAGTTCAAGTACTTGCCTTCTGCAGACCAGTACGCCTTCCCAACCTCTATTTTGATCTACCTTTGAGTGCCACCCCCTGGTATCTCGAGGATATCTTGCCATCGCACTACATATTATGAATTTCTGATGAAGTAGTACATTTCCCTGTCATGGTCACTCCATTGGTTCTGGGTTGTCGTCATCCGAGGACTCCGAGAATTGAATCGAATCCGCACGGCAATTCAGTAATCCTAGTACTTTGTTGTTGAGAAGTTTAATACTCCATCATGTCATTCCTAGCCTGATCGGCTACATCATTATCATGCTAAATTTAATCGTGCTACCTGGTCCTTATTCCCGGAGCACAACTTTCAACGATGAGCTAAGCTTGCGTCGATTTGCATTGTCATATCATTTCACCTTGAACAACAAACTTGATTTCGAGTTTGTGTCCTAACCATCGTTCCAATAACCTTTCGCTTCATCATTCGTTTGACTTGATGTCATCGTCGATCGGTTACATCTTCGTGAAATCTCTCGACAAATGTGTCGTGATCATCATCTATATTCCGAGCTTTTCCATCATATGAATTGAATTCATGATGAGAAATACCATCCTTGCCTCGATGATTTGTGATATCATTGACCACTTTATTGTCTTCCCTCCAACACAAACTTGCTCGTGTTTTGTGATATACCTTGAGATCCTTGCTATCCAGCCTTTGTTCTTCTTTACCTTGGGGTATTACCATCTTTTATGTCAGGATTGTTATGAGAATTTCACCACCTCTGGAGAATTCTTGATACAAGTGATACATATCACAATCACCATTCTAATACTGATCATGCTACCTAAGCCCATATTTCGGGTGCACCATTCGACCAATGTTTAAATTGTGTATGTTTCCCTCAAGCATACATCATTAGGTCATTTGATCTGAAAAATGTTATCACCGTGTTCACATGATTGTGGAAATCCATCCTTTTGGAATTCTCGATGAATGGTCACTAAGTCCATAAGCCACCTCCTCATCCTCTCCTTGGCTTAATGATGAACCCTTGTTCGGAACTCACTTCCATAGTTCATTTCCCGAGAATCTTACATTGTCATCTCGTCAATGTGTGTTACACCTTTTCTTCTCAGGCACCTTGAGTCTGAGGTATCCTAACACCGACCTGATCTGAATCCCGGTCAGATATGATGGTTGGAATATATTTCCAAGGGTAATAACAATGTTCTTTTATGACCCGGTAAGGTGGTGTCATGCCCAGCACACCTGGCCGGAGGACCTACTATTATAGTTTCCTTTTTAGCAAGATTATCCATTCTTCCATGAGGAAATTGAAAGACTTATTCTATGAGTTGTTCCTGATGGATCCTTTGTATCCAAAGTCTGACCTTGCTTGAAGACCATGCCAATGTTATCTCGAAGCATGTCAGTGATACTCCGATTTTCAATAAGAGCACTTGAAGAACAATGCTAAATTTTCTTTGTCCATTATCCAAACACCGTTGCTTGGGTTATGTCATGAAATTCCTCTCCCCTTACCGAAATGGTTTTCTACTTTCTATCCTGTCATGGATATCATGTTCTGTTTGTCCTTGGGAAGGATATATCCCTGAAACATGTGTTTAAACACATTTTCCCTTCCATTGTTCTGTTTAATCTGATGATCACATTTTCCTTTCCATGGCTTTGTTTAACCTTACTGGTGATCTATATGATCTAAGCAGTATTATTCTCCTGCTTAGGTAAGCACATCGTTGAACCACTCTGTCACTAAGACCCTATTAATATGGTTGATAACGTTCCGGTAACCACCGATGGACGAGAACTTTACCTATTGGTCTGCCTCGTTCAACGAGCAGGAAGATGGTTCTCTTTTTCCCTCGCCCTTAGTACTGACATTGCCGACATAATTGATAGGCTATCATTTAACATGCCTTGTTATCATGACTGTGCAAAATATCACTGCCCTTTCTACCTTTAACCCACATGGTGGGCCCATAACCCACAGTTCCACAGGATCGAAACCTGACTCACCTATACACCTCTTGTTCCCAAGGTTTCTCCTCGCGCGTGGCCTCATAAGTAGTTCACGAGCCACCTTTGGAGAGCTCATCAATTCTGGTATCACACAAAATACTTATTCCCGTTGCTTTGAACCCCGTTCACGCCCCGTTTCAGGCATCGAACGTTTGTCTGTCCGCTTGAAATTTCACATGATACCACCTTACTATGCTCTCGATATTTTCGTAAGTTTCCATTCGAGAGTTACTTCCGCGGTTCCGCCACCTTCCTCGATGTTATCGACCCGATAGTCAACCTTGCGGAGGTCTATTCTCTCGGACTGCCCACCCTTTATTCTTTCGTAAGTACGTTGGAGTTCCTGATGAAAGGATGCCGACATTCTCATGATTACCCGAAGCAGAGAAATGAAGCATCAATGTAATGGATCGACCTCTTCGAGAAGAGCAACCAAGGCCGAGAAGATCCGTTAGGATTTCGTAACTAGACCTTTCCCCCTTCTCTACCTCTTAAATCTCCGGACGTGATTTCTTGTAGTGGAGGAGAATTGTGACGCCTGAATAATTAAGCTACAGTAATCCCGCGTTAACGATGCCACGTCACCTCGGTTATTGTTGCTAATCTCGCGTTAGTTTGAAACCAATTCAAATTAAAAATTAAAAATCAAGCAAACAATAAAAGTTTTGAAATATTAAAACTAAAATGTTCAATAAATAGTAGATAAATCAGAGGCTATGATAAAATGGTAAACAACATTATTGAAATTTGATAGGTGACTTAAATAACCTCAAAGAGTGGTTGAAAACATTATTTAATAACCTTTTTATTAATACAAAATAAATATGAAATGATATTTACCCCAAACTAGTTGTTGTGGTAGGATATATTGTGTTGTGATTTGTGGGCCAGCTCTCATATTTTACAAAACTCATTTGGTGCCCAGACAATTAGCCAAAATAGAAAAGAATAATAAGAAAAAGTAAAACAAAAAAAGAGAAAAAGAGACCCCTCCCCCGAACTGGGCCTCGACCCAGCAGGCCATCGGGCCAACCAGCCCAACTGGGCAAAGGCCCAGCCGGCCACCCCACTCCCCCCATAACCCCCCACCCCTGGTCAAACCCTAACCCAACCACCCGCACTCCTCCCCCCACGTCACTTCCCCCCGATCCAGATTGGATCGGGGCTCACAAGCACGCCGTCGCCGCTGCCCGGAACGCCGCCTCACCGTCCTACTCTCCGACCCCTCGCTGGAGCTGCCCCACCGGACTCCATCGCCGACATCGTCTCCGTCTACAAGGCCGTCCCCATCTTCCTCCTCACGCCTCGCTGCCCTGTACCCTGCATATCGATGTGAGCCGCCGCCTCCCTCCTTCCTCTCTGCTTCCGCAGCACCGTGCCCTTCCACCCAGAATGTCGGCCACTGCCGTTGCTCTACTGCCGCAGCTGCTGCTCCGCTACCGTCGGCATGTCTCACCCCGCGCCCTGCTCCCCGCAGCGCGTGCCGAACTGTCGCGGCCCTTGCGGCGTGCGCCCGGGGCCGGCACCCACGCCCGCACGCGCCCCCTGTCGCGCTCGCTGTGACCTTCATCCCCGGCGCGCGCACGACCCTGGACACGCCACGCCAGTGACCCCATTTCGGCTCCGCCACCTCCCGCCTCTCTCTCCACCTCACGGCCGACGTCCTGCCGCTACTCACTCGCCGCCCCGCTCCGGCCTCCCTCGCCGCGGTTCGCCTCCCTACGCTGGCTGCTTGCCGCGGCTCGCATCGCCGCGGCCGCACCAGCCACGGCCTCGCCTAGCGTAGCCGCACGCCGACTCTGTTGCATCCCGCCTCCGTCTGTGCTGCCCGCGCGCAGCGCCACTCCCCTGGCCACTGGCGCCGCCCTGCTGCTCTCCTGCCGGCGTCCCCCTCCGATGACCGCCCGGCCTCTCCACGGCGCCCTGGGCGTGTGCCCGATTGGGTTGCGCCCGAAACTGTCGCCCGCGCCCGTTTGCCCTCTGCGCCCGTGCCCACTAGCCCCTCTGGACCAATGACAGGTGGGCCTAGCCCAGAACGTTTTATAAAAAAAAGAATTAAAAAAATATATAAAAAATTATAATTAATTTATTAATTATAGAAATAATTAACTTAATTAATTTTGATTAATTAAACTAAACAAATAATTAAACTAATTAAACATTAGTTATCTAATTAACCTGGTTAGTTAATTAGCTAATTAATATGTATGACAGTGGGGCCCACCCCCTAATCAATAATAATTAGGCTAATTAAAATGTTTAATTAATATGTGTCACCGACCAGTGGGACCCCCTGGTCAGGTTGACCAGTCAACTCCGTTGACTGCTGACGTCAGCATGACATCATGCTGATGTCATTAACCCATTTTTCGAATTAATTTAAATAATTAATTAAATTCCAGTAATTAATAAAATCTTTAGAAAATCATATCTTTTAATCCGTAACTCGGATGAAAATACTTTCTACATGAAAGTTGCTCAGAACGACGAGACGAACCCGGATACATAGCCCGTTCGTCCGCCACACACCCCTAACATACCAGACTCGCAACTTTCCCCCTCCGGCTCCTCTGCCCAAAAACGCGAAACACCGACGATACTTTCCCGGTTGTTTCCCCTTCACCGGTATCACCTCATACCGCGTTAGAACACGTCTAGCTTTGCCTGTTATCTTGTTATGCACTTGATTGCTATGTATTTACTGTTTCTCCCCCCTGTTCTCTTCGGTAGACCCCGTGACGATGCTGATGCCCCTGTGGTCGACTACGTCACCGATGACCCCTCCTTCTTTTCTGAGCAACCAGGCAAGCCCCCCCCCTTGATCACCAGATATCGCCTATCCTCTCCTATACTGCTTGCATTAGAGTAGTGTAGCATGTTACTGCTTTCCATTTATCCTATCGTGATGCATAGCGTGTCCTTGCTACTACTGTTGTTACCTTTACCTGCAATCCTACATGCTTAGTATAGGATGCTAGTTTTCCATCAGTGGCCCTACATTCTTGTCCGTCTACTGTGTTATACTATCGGGCCGTGATCACTCGGGAGGTGATCACGGGTATATACTATACTTTATACATGATACATGTGGTGACTAAAGTCTGGTCGGCTCGAGGAGTACCCGCGAGTGATTCACGGATTGGGGGCTGAAAGGACCTTGGTCCCGACAGCCCTCTTGGTGGATCTTTGTGGCGGAGCGACAGGGCAGGTTGAGACTACCTGGGTGAGAGGTGGGCCTGGCCCTGTCGGTGTTCGCGGTTATTTCAAAATAACATGCATAACGAGTTCTTGGTATTTGATCTGAGTCTGGCCATTTGGTCTATACGCACTAACCAACTACGTGGGAAAGTTATGGGCACTCGACGTCGTGGTATCAGCCGAAGCCTTCGTGACGTCAGGGACTGAGTGGCGCGCGCCGGGTTGGACCGCGTAACGTGACTTCCTTTGTAATGGAGGTTGCTAGGTCTGCTCGCCGGCCGCGTTCGCAACGTGCAGGTGTGCTAAGGGCGATGGCCCCAGACCCCTGTGCGCTTAGGTTTAGACCAGCGTGCTGACCTCTCTGTTGTGCCTAGGTGGGGCTGTGGTGTGTTGATCTTCCGCGGCCGGGCATGACCCAAAAAAGTGTGTCCGGCCAAATGGGATCAAGCGTGTTGGGTTATGTGGTGCATCCCTGCAGGGTAGTTTATCTATTCGAATAGCCGTGTCCCTCTGTAAAAGGACGACCCAGAGTTGTACCTTGACCTTATGACAACTAGAACTGGATACTTAATAAAACACACCCTTCCAAGTGCCAGATACAACCCGGTGGTTGCTCTCTAAGAGGGCGACGAGGAGGGGATCGCCGGGTAGGATTATGCTATGCGATGCTAATTGGAGGACTATAGTCTACTCTCTTCTACATGCTGCAAGACGGAGGCTGCCAGAAGCGTAGTCTTCGACAGGATTAGCTATCCCCCTCTTATTCTGGCATTCTCCAGTTCAGTCCACTGATATGTCCCTTTACACATATATCCATGCATATGTAGTGTAGCTCCTTGCTTACGAGTACTTTGGATGAGTACTCACGGTTGCCTTGTTCCCCCCTTTTCCCCCTTTCCTTACCCGATTGCTGCGACCAGACGATGGAGCCCAGGAGCCAAACGCCACCATTAACGATGACTCCTACTACACCGGAGGTGCCTACTACTACGTGCAGCCCATTGACGACGACCAGGAGTAGTTAGGAGGATCCCAGGCAGGAGGCATGCGCCTCTTTCGATTATATCCCAGTTTGTGCTAGCCATCTTATGGCAACTTGTTTAACTTATGTCTGAACTCAGATATTATTGCTTCCACTGACTCGTCTATGATTGAGCACTTGTATTCGCGCCCTCGAGGCCCCTGGCTTGTATTATGATGCTTGTATGACTTATTTATGTTTTAGAGTTGTGTTGTGATATCTTCCCGTGAGTCCCTGATCTTGAATCGGGGGCGTCACATTTCTGTCTTTCTTATGGTCTTCTCTGTCCCATCGCATCGCCTTGGCATGCTCTTTGTTTTGGAACAAACGTTTCAACCGTGGTATTATAGGAGCATACCACATCACCTTGGCAGGAATCTTCTTCCTGGGGCGCTCGCCCTCGACATCACCAGGGTCATCGGGGCTGATCTTGTAGCGCAATGCACCACATACCGGGCAAGCTTCAAATCCTCGTACTCACCGCGATAGAGGATGCAATCATTAGGGCATGCATGTATCTTCTGCACCTCTAACCCTAGAGTGCAGACAACCTTCTTTGCTTCGTATGTACTCTCGGGCAATTCGTTGTCCTTTGGAAGCATATTCTTTATCATTACCAGAAACTTTCCAATCCCTTGTCAGATACACCATTATCTGCCTTCCATTGCAGCAATTCCAGTGTGGTGCCTAGCTTTTTCTTGTCACCTACGCAATTCGGGTACAACAATTTTTTGTGATCCTCTAACATGCGGTGCAACTTCTTCTTCTCAAAATCACTTGCGCAGTTTCTCTTTGCATCGGCAATGGCCCGACCTAGATCATCAACGGGCTCATCTGATGCCTATTCTTCAGCTTCTTCCCGCATTGCCGGCTCAGCTTCTTCCCGCATTACCGGCTCAGCTTCTTCCCCCATTGTTGTATCATCGTATTCTGGGAACCCATGGCCTGGATAGTTGTCGTCATCCTCTTCTTCTTCATTGTCTTCAATCATAACCCCTCTTTCTCCGTGCTTGGTCCAAACATTATAGTGGGGCATGAAACCGGACTCAAACAGGTGGATGTGAATGGTTCTTGACGTAGAGTAATTGTGACCATTCTTATAGCCAGCACATGGACAAGGCATAAAACCATCCGCCCGCTTGTTTGCCTCAGCCGCAAGCAAAAAAGTATGTACGCCATTAATGAACTCGGGAGAGCATCATTCATCGTACATCCATTGCCGCTCATCATTAATACACAGCACCAAAAACACCAAATTAATACAATACATAAAGTTCATACAACACTTAAATGCAACAAACTAATAACTCTCTAGCTAAAGCATTTAAATGCAACAACAAATGCGATCAAGATCGCAACTAAGGTAACAATTGATCCAACAGCATAATGATACCAAGCCTCACTATCAATGGCATATTTTCTAATCTTTCTAATCTTCAAGCGCATTTTCTCCATCTTGATCTTGTGATCATCGACGACATCGGCAACATGCAACTCCAATTCCATCTTCTCCCCCTCAATTCTTTTCAATTTTTCTTTCAAATAATCATTTTCTCTTTCAACTAGATTTAACCTCTCGACAATAGGGTCGGTTGGAATTTCCGGTTCACATACCTCCTAGATAAAAATATCTATGTCAACTTGATGGGCATAATTTGTCATAAACACGAAATGCAACAAATAGTTTTAAAAGAGAATATACCATATCCGAATCATAACAAGGACGAGGGCCGACGGGGACGGATATCTAAACCATGGCACTATGTATAACAAACAACGTATGGGTAAGATAATTATACAACTAACTATATATCCAAATCACACAAACATCAATTTTTTATATAAAATTACATGAACAAGAGGCTCACCACAAGGTGGTGCCGTCGACGGGACGGTGCGGGTGATCGACGGTGGTTACGACGGAGATTTAGAAGGCACTAAGTAAACCACACCTACATATGCAAAGTAAGTGTTATTTTGACCTCAATTTGCATATAAATCAAATAGTACCAAATATAATTCCTCCCAAATTACTAAAACCCACAATTAGTCACTATATAAACCAATCACTACTAGAAAAAGGGCTATAGATGGGATTGACACTAATGGCGCACGAGACAAGCGGTGCGCCATTAGTATATACTAATGGCGCACAACCTTCTGATACGCCATTAGAGTTGAAACTACTAATGGCGCACCTGGCCCCGGGTGCGCCATTAGTATTAAATTTTTTTAACTAGTGCGCCTGTCCAAACATACTAATGGCACATCCAGACACAGTGCGCCATTACTAGTTGTAACTAGTAATGGCGCACCTGCCCGAAAGTGCGCCACTAATGTTGTTTTTTTATTATATTTTTTATTCCCTTTTTTGCAAAACTACTAATGGCGCACTGTTCCACTGTGGGACAGTGCGCCATTAGTATTTTTTTTGCAAAACTACTAATGGCGCACAACCAGGAGGTGCGCCATTAGTAACCTGAATTACTAATGGCGCATTTAGAGTTGGTGCGCCATTAGTAAGTGGGCAGCAACAAGATATTTTGGACAGCCTCTCCTACCTACACTCACTTTCTCCCTACTTCATTCTCTCCACCTCCTCCTTTTCTCGGGTGCCTCCTCTTTTTCACCTCATTTCCACCATAGATTCATTCAATTTAAGTGGTTAAATTACCTTGTTTTGATAGGTAAGTAAGGGGGAAGCTATATTTATGTTGTTCTCCCTACAACAATGTGCACATGCACTTTTTATGGCCTAGCTAGATCTATGTATGTTCGTGGTGTTGCATATGTCCGTGGTGTTGCATATGTGTTTGTGTTTGGAGGTGTACCGGTATTTGAAATTCGATAGTTGCCAATATTTTGCCGGAATGTTGATTCATTTCCGTTTCGGCGAGAATTTTGGCATTAAGCATTCTTTTTGGTCGTATTTTTAGGGAAAGTCATGCCAAATTTTTTCTTGGTTCTAAAATATCGTTTTGCTCTACCCCGCAAGCGACCATGGTCCGCATGATGCCGAAGGCATTGAATAGGTTTTTGAGGTCCGCGAAGGCCGAGATGCTTCAAAAGAATGAGACGGAGATAAGATGTCCGTGTCGAAGATGCAAGCTGAACAGCCTTATTGCGGACACGGAATCCGGGCAGGTGCGGGACCACCTGCTCTTGCGTGGTTTCATGGATGGCTATCGGTGGCAAGGTGATGAAGATGACTACGAAGTCGTCCATGGGGGCCGGGCAAGAAATGAGGAAGGGCAGCAAGACAACCACGGCGGCTCGGGCGGGCGAGAAGACGAAGAATCCCTAGGAGATGATCACGACGGTGATGCTGTACACAGTCATCATGTAGAAGATGCAGGACATGATGATGAGGAAGATGCCGGAGCAGTCGACGGGCATGATCATGAAGATGATGATGCCGGTGGAGCAGACAACGCTGGACCATCGATGGGCTGGGTGCAGGACCCTCATATTCAAGAGCTGCTTCTCAAGCAGACGGATAACGCAAGAGCTGCCGCCCGAGAGAAAGCCAAGATGGATCAACTTGAGTTAGACGCGGTTACTCCATTGTATGAAGGATGCAGGCCCGAGGATACCCGCCTGAAAGTAACGCTCATGGCTCTGGAGATGAAGGTAAAACACAAAATGACCGATGCATGCTTCGACGAGAACATGTCATTCTGGTACGAACGTCTTCCCGAGGGGAACAAGTGCCCAACCAGTTTGGAGGAGGCGAAGAAAATCGTGTGTCCTCTGGATTTACCGCACGTGAAATACCATGTGTGCAAGAACAATTGCATCATTTATCGGGACGAGCACGCGGAGTCTACTATATGTCCGGTGTGCGTCGTCACTCGATACAAGAAGAGGAAGAAAGCTCCTCGAAAAGTGGTGTGGTACTTTCCGATCACTCCTCGTCTGCAGCGGTATTTAGCGGACCATAAGGTAGCAAAGATCATGCGTTGCCACGCAGATAGGGAGGAGAAGAAGCGAGAAGATGACGCAAATGATCCGGAGATAGATAAAAAAGACAAGATGCTGAGTCACCCTAAGGATGCGAGCCAGTGGCAAGCGTTGAACTTTGAAGACCCAGAATTTGGGAACGATCCAAGGAACATCATGCTGGGCGCGAGTACCGATGGAGTCAATCCGTTTGGCATCCAGAGAAGCACACATAGCACCTGGCCTGTGTTTGTGTGGATGTACAACCTTCCCCCCTGGTTGTGCATGAAGAGGAAGTACATTCACATGAGTATGCTAATTGAAGGACCGAAACAACCAGGGAACGACATCAATCTGTATCTGGGGCTGCTGAAAGAGGAGCTTAACATGCTGTGGAAAACGCCAGCCAATACGTGGGACGCCGCAGAAAAAGAATATTTCCCTATAAGAGCCGCGCTGCTCACGACGGTGCACGACTATCTCGGTTACGGATATGTCGCGGGGCAGGTGGTCCACGGATTTTCTGGATGCGTCAGGTGCATGGATGACACAACGTATCACCAGCTAGATAGAGATCCCGGGTCTTCGAAAACCGTGTTCATGGGACATCGAACGTGGCTTCGCGACGATGACCCGTGGAGAAAACGCAAGGATCTGTTCGATGGTGAAACTGAACCCCGAGGACGCCCGCGTACGAGGAGCGGCGAGGAAATAGACGAGCTGTTGAAAAATTGGAAAGACTGCCCACTGCCGGGAAAGAAGCAAAAGGCGCCAGAGCCAGGAAAGAAGCGAAAGGCGCCAGAGCCGCTGCTGAAGGTATGGAAAACGAGGACTGTTTTCTGGGACTTGCCGTACTGGAAGATCCACCGTGTGCCTCACAGCCTTGATGTCATGCATATCACGAAGAACGTGTGCGAGAGTCTGCTTGGTACCCTGCTCAACATGCCAGAGAGGACCAAAGATGGGCCGAAAGCAAGGGCAGACTTGAAATCAATGGGCATCAGGGAGGATCTTCACGCTATATATGATGATCATGATGATGATGATGATGAGGCGAAGCAGGACACGGAAAGTCATCTCAAAGGCAAGAAGGCCAAGAAGACCGGAACTGACTACCCTCCCGCGTGCTTCACTCTAAGTCAGGAGGAGATCAAGCAGTTTTTCACCTGCCTCGTAGGAGTAAAACTTACTTACGGTTACGCGGGGAAGATAAGCAGATACCTAGACCCAGCGAAGCTGAAGTTCAGCGGGATGAAGTCTCATGACTGTCACGTGCTGATGACGCAGATACTTCCAGTAGCAATCCATGGGATCATGGACGCGCACGTCCGTGAAACCCTATTTGGCCTATGCAACTTTTCCGACATCATCTCTCGGAAGACTGTTGGCGTGAGGCAACTCAGAAGGCTACAGGAAGAGATCGTGGTGATACTATGCGAGCTTGAGATGTACTTCCCGCCCGCATTCTTCGACGTTATGGTGCATCTGCTGGTCCATATCGTGGATGATATCATCCAACTCGGGCCGACGTTCCTGCACAGCATGATGCCGTTCGAAAGGATGAATGGTGTCATCAAAGGATACGTTCGCAACATGTCACGTCCAGAGGGAAGGATAGCCAGGGGCTTTCTGACCGAAGAGTGCATCTCCTACTGCACGAATTATCTAGGCATCGAGAACCCCGTTGGTCTGCCCGTCAACAGGCACGTCGGCAGGCTCGCTGGATGGGGTCACCATGACGGTCGTCGCGAAATGCATGTCGACTTCGAGGGTCGACTCGCCGACTTTGAAAGAGCAAACCTAGTCGCGCTACAACACATAGACGTGGTCGATCCTTGGGTGGTACAGCACAAAACCTTTATTAAGAAGACGTACAATGACCGAGGCCAACAGAGGACGGACGGAGATATACTCAAAGAGCACAACTCATGTTTCACGCGTTGGTTCAAGCAGAAGCTTCTGTCCTACCCTTTACATGAGGATTCTTCCGCGGAATAACAACTCATATTCGCCTTGTCACAGGGCGCCGAGCACAACCTGATGACCTATGAGGTGTACGATATCAACGGCTACACATTCTACACCGAGGCCAAGGACATGAAGAGCAATGGTTATCAGAACTCCGGCGTAACGATGGAATCCTACACCGGTAACGACAAGGACAGATACTACGGAAGGATAGAGGAGATCTGGGAGCTGAGCTACGCTGGAGAGAAGGTCCCGATGTTCCGTGTCAGATGGGCCAAGAGCGTCCTAAAAGAAGACCGGTATTTCACCACCATGGTTATACCCGAAGCCAAATCCAAAACCGCGGGCGCAAACGTCACCGCGAAAAATGAGCCATGGGTACTGGCTTCCCAAGTGGACCAATGCTTCTTCATTACCGACCCGTCAAAGCCCAGTCGTGTTGTCGTGAGGAGAGGCAAAAGGAAGATCATCGGAATGGATGGAGTAGCCAATGAGCAAGACTTCGACAAGTACGGCGACCCGAGGATCGAACATGACGACGATGATGAAGTAGCAGCATACACCACAAGAAGAAGCAGGACCACCCTACCTAAAGGACGTCCGTTCCACAGAAGAACTCCATTTGCGAAA
>NC_041384.1:4212818-4237544 GCF_002162155.2 Triticum dicoccoides | reverse complement strand
GACGCTGCCCCGCCGCCTCGACGCGACCCCGCCGCCCGGACGCCGCCCCGTCCACACGACCGTCGCCGGAGCCACAGATTCCTCGCCGGCCACCTCCCCCCACTCCAATCAAGAGCTCGAGGTCAGCGTTGCGCTGTCCACTTCTGCTGCTCCTCTCCTCTCTGTATTGGGCTTGATTCTTGCTGCTGTTGATCCCAAGTTTGATGCATAACAATTGTTGTATGAGTTCTCCAAATGAACAGGAGTACTCCTCTATTTTGATATGAAATCACCATGAAGGTCCACATGCTACTGTTGTCAACATGATAAATAGTTTTAGTTAGTTACCTCTGAAACTATTCCTAATTAACTGAAGAAGAGAAGAGAGGAGGAGTAGTTTATTTCATAGAGTAAACATTAGCACTATTTGACAGTAAAAGGTTTTAGCTAATTTGAATTAACTGAAAGCAGCAGTACATCATTTTTATTGACAGTAAAATGTTCAAAGAAACAGAAATATCAGTACAATAGCTAGATTACACTATCAGTACACTACCAGTAAAATGTTCATTTAGTTTCAGTAAACAAATATTGCCAAGCATGACATGGCCTTTGTGATCTCGTACTCCTGAATTTTCATGTCACTTGTGCTATTAGTAGTTTTTTGACAGTAAAAGGGATGAAGAGGTCGGTGACCTCCAAATTCCAAATTTAGTAAAAGTTTGGGTATTCGAAACTACTAGTCCGAAAAACAGTTTATGTGGTCTGAAACTTTTCCTAATGTGTTTCAGACTTTTAGTAAAAGTTGTTGAATCAAATCAGTTCTTTGATGCTATTATGGACAGATTTAAAATCCACACTAAACCTTGATATGGGAACTATTCGTTTTGATGCTACTATGCTTTAATACGATATGCTGCTAGTGGAAGACTTTGGAATTTGAAAACCCAAATCAGTTCAGTCTGCCTAGTTCAGCTTCACATAGGTTCCTATTTTCTAGCCTACTGTAATTGTTCCGAACTTTTGATAATCTGTTTCAGACTTTCAGTTAGGAGTTAAGACTAGGAAATAGTATGAACTGCTGTTGGATTAAATTAGTACGTGGTTAACAGGCACAACATTGTGCC
Organism: Triticum dicoccoides; assembly: GCF_002162155.2. Classification (NCBI taxonomy): domain Eukaryota; kingdom Viridiplantae; phylum Streptophyta; class Magnoliopsida; order Poales; family Poaceae; genus Triticum; species Triticum dicoccoides. The sequence continues at coordinate 4,236,438 of NC_041384.1, read as the reverse complement.
TGTTGGGTTTATGGACAGATGCTAGAAGGTTGTCTGAAGATAGTTGTTTGCTAGGGGTGGGGAACCATTTCATAAGTAAAAAGTCTATACTGGACCTTGATACGTAAACCAATGGTTTTGATGGTACTTTGGAACTTGAAAATCAAAATCAGTTCAGTCTGCCTAGTTCAGCTTCATATAGAAGATAATGATTCCTGTTTTTTAGTCTACTGTAATTGTTTTTTAGCCCACAGCACTTTGCATTGTTTTGAGGTTTTGTACATCATCTTTCTTTTTTATCTTCTTATTTAAAACCGTAGCAGTACCTGTGACACATAATGCCTAACAGTTTAACTATTCTCTATTTCTGTCCTCATTTAGTGCTTGGTATGTCTCCTGTTCTGGGTCATGGACTTTGTGCCATGCCCACATTGGTTTTCTGTTTGGCCTCAATTTGGCCTGACATATGATGGTCTACTAGCTGGTCTACTAGCTGGCAAGATGCTTGGTATATATATGTTGTGTTCAGTTTTGGCAGGAGTTCAGAACTGTTAGGCAAAGGTCATGTCTCCGACCATCGTGTCCTTTTTTGCCTTGTCCACCCGAGAGGCCCTTGAGTTTGCTGGAATGTCGATTAACTTCCGTTCCGGCAAATTCGGGTACTCCATATGTCCTATTTTCAGCAAAGGTCATGCTGAAATTTTCCGTGAATTTTAGCATGACTTTGCTAAAAATAGGACATATGGGGTACTTGTGACTAATGCATCGGCCGGGGTATCTTAGTAGTTAATTAAGTAGGATCAAATGCCCCGGCGTACTTGTGACTAATGCATGGCTTTTAGGGTGCCTCGGTGTCGATAAAAACCGAAATGATGAAAGCTTAGGCTTTTAGGGTGCCTCGGCGTCGAAAAACCCTCAATGATAAAAGCTTAGCTTTTAGGATGCCTCGGTGTCAACAAACCCTAAATGATGAGACCATGATCTTGTTCCATGACAATAACCAACTTTTTGACCAAACTTTGTTCCTATTTATAGAGAAACATGGCCAACAATGATGAGGCCGGGGGTTCGGGCGGAAAGAAATTCTGGGAGTTGTCCCAGGAGATGGAGGAACAACCTCACTTGTATGAGGACGCCGCCTTCCCCATCGATCTTGAGACCACTGATGGTACTGCCGAGGATGACCCCACTGATGCCACCACTGATGGTGCCGCCGAGGATGCCACCCACTGATGATGGCGGCGCACGCACAGATGGCAGCCAACCGAAGAGGCAACGGAAGGACCGGCGCCCGACCGTGCTCCGCACCCTCAAGGAGGAAGTTACTGAAGTGGACTCCAAAGGGAATCCAACGGCGCCCGAACGAATAGTGAATGGGTACTCGCTTCAGCTCGGGTGCTTTCTCCGGAGCACCGTCTCGATCAACACCGAGAACCTCAGGCATCCTGACCGAGGCAATTTGCGCAACCTCCTCTTCACAAAGCTGCACGAACGATACAAGTTCCCCGCTGAATTTGAAAACACAAGCCTCAAAGGGAATAAAGTGAACAATGCTGCCCTCACGAAGATGAGCACGGCCCTGTCTACTTGGAAAAGCAATGTGAAGAGAATGATCGAGAAAGGTGAGAGTTATGAGAAGATCAAGGAGAAAAATCCTTCGATCATCGAAGATGACTACAACGACTTCAAGATCAATTGCTCGAGCACCGCAAGCTCCGAATCAAGTAAGTGGGGGAAAGAAATGCGGGAGCTGAACTTAGGGGAACACACACTCGGTCCCGGCGGTTACAGAGTGGCGGAGCCTATATGGGACAAGGAGGAGGCGGACCGTGCCGAGCAAGGCCTACCGCCCCTCTTCGATAAATACGGTGACAAGCAGACCAGGAACTTTGTCAGGGCCCGGTACAAGAAGGACCCGAAAACAAAGGAGCTTACCACGGATCCGAAGACCAGGGCGCTTGAGCTTGTTCTGGTAAGGAATACACCCCCGCGTAATTAGCTCCATATGGTTGCATTCTAATTAATGAAGCCAAATTTCTAAATGGTTCACATTCCTTCCACAGGCGACTGAAAGCAGTAGCGTGGGGTCGACTAAGAGCAACCCTTGGGACACCACTCTAAATAGGGCGTTGAATGTAATGAAGAACAAGGATAAGCTCGGTAAGCCGATGTCAGCTGGTCGTGTGGCCGGCAAAGGCTTGTCGACAAAATGGTCGTCATACTATAACACTGGTGGGCGAAAGGAGAAAAAGACCAGCTCGGAAAGCCAGGCGCGCGAGGTTCAAGAACTCAGGGCACAAGTGGCGCGGATTCCGGAGATTGTCCAAGAGCAAGTGCAACAACAACTCGGAGCGACGATCACCGCCATTATGCCTACCTTGATCCAGGGGATTAGCGCGTGGATTGCGGGCGGCCAACAGGGGCCGCCCCCGATTCCTAGCTTCACGGCAAGCAACTCGCAGAACGCGATGGCGGGGCCATTGGTGTCTCCGGCGGAGACGACATTGCTGTCTCCGACGCCGGCATGGGAGCTTAATGCACCCAGGTGTACGTCGGTCGGCACCTCTGTAGCAAGCGGCCCCTCCGTCAACTGCACGCCCGCTGTTGGTGGTGCCTCGACATTAGCCGAGCTCGACGCCATCATCACGGTAACTAATTAAGCCTCTCTCGGCCGAGGACTTCATCTCCTTGCCTTTGACTGGGCATCCCGGACGCCCTACATGTTTTCGCAGGGCACCGCCGACATTCCGTGCACTCTCCTGCACTTCGTGAACAACGAGTTGGTCGATGTCGCCAAGGGCAAAATCGTTCAACCGGGCAACCCCTTGTTCCACGGTACCCAGATGCCACCCAACTTGTTTAGGGTTCAACTGGTTCGGGTGCTGCCAGGCTGCAACGAGTTGTTACCTCCAATTCGATCCGTCGGGGCCGACGATGATGACGTGATGACCCTCAGCGCCTGCCTGAGCTGGCCCCTGCTTTGGCCGAAGAGCCAGATTCGTTTGGGGGCGGGGGACACCACCCCAAAGACAACACCGCCAGTCGTGCCAGCGCCAAGTCGGCCCCATGGCAAGACCGCCGCAATGGTGCCGGACATCCCTATGCCACTGGATCCAAACATGCATATGGCACAGGATCAGAACGACAACGATGATGATACATTTGCCAATGTCGATCAGTACTTTGCCGATCATGGGTACGGTGGCGACTTCATGGGGCCTCCTTCTCAAGAACCCAACCCAACAAAAGACGTGCGCGATCTAGCTGGTACCACGGAGAAGCCAAGTTGCAACAGGCGTCGTCTGCAGTTTAGCTCTCAGGAGACGCCTCCAGCTGCCGACTTCACCGAGCCTCAGATAGGCGAGGTGCGAAATATGATCAGCCCCAACACACTCAAGAAGGCGGTCTGTGAGCAGAACTCGGTCCCATTACAGGAGAAGAAGAAGGCACGCAAAAGAAAGACTAACAAGGGTGCGGGCCAGCCGGCACCAAGTATGATCCGTGCTCAGGACGGGCCACCTTCATCTGAGGATATCTCGAGGAGGGTGCATGTGGCAGGTAGGCCGATGCTACCGAGAAATATGCTCAATGCTGCAACCGGTGCTATGCGGAGTCTGCATGACAGTGTTCTTTCTTTGGAGAAGCAGCGTCTCGGAGAGAAGGATGTGGCATACCCGGTTTTCACAGCCAAGGTGCTAGAGGGCAAGGGCTTTGTGGATAACTCCATCGGGGGTACGATCGTCCTGCGGTTTGATGACATCCACGCTATGTTGAACCTTCATCCGCTGCACTACACCTTCGTTCGGCTATTTTCGCTGAGTATGGAGATGCGGATCATTCGCGACAAGACCCCGGACATCGTGACAGTCGACCCCTTCTACATGCGTGCCAAGATCTTGGGCAGCGCTGGGGACCGGCAAGTCGCGAGTTCTTACCTCGAAGGCGTCATTCTGGCAAACCAAGATAAGGATAACTTCCTCCTGCCTTACTTTCCCGAGTAAGTCCTCCCCTCAACCGCCCCGTAACATATGAATTCTTAAATTTCGATCGTTTTTCTTTTAACATTCCGTGTTTTCTGCAGTGACACACGTTGCACGCTCATCCTCCTAAGCCCCAAATATTCCATGGCCACGTATTTCGACCCGGACCGTCAGTCGAACATAGACTACACAAATGTCAAGAAGGTTCTTGATGATGTTCTCCCCGGCTACGTCAAATCTGGAGGCACCTTCACCAGGCCTATTCGTAAGTATGGCAAGCACATGTTCTCCCACAATACGACGTTCTGCTGCGTCAAGCAGCCGCCTGGCGGTCAAAAGGGTGCCTACAACGCCATCCATCACATGCGGGCGATCGTACGGGACCATCATCAACTTCTGCTACCGAGTAGACTCAAAGATTGGGCCGCGAGCGTGTCGGCAATCCAGGACGCGGACATCAGACAAGAATTCTTTCGCATCCAGTCGGAGTTTGCGGAAATCATCCATCAAGATGTCCTTCGTACCGCGGAGCAGTTCTACCTCAGAAATCAACCGTCCAACAGTGACATCGACACAATCCTACTAATGCAGGCTGACAACGCCCATTCTTTCATGACTCCCACGATAGACGGTGGCTTCATCCACGCTCCGGTCCCTTGAGTCTCATGTTGTAATTAAACTTTAATGAACTTGTAGTATGTCTCTTTGGTTTCGAGAGTCGTTCAACTTAAGATGTAATCGATGCTATTAATGTCTTGCTTTTCTCTTCCGATCGTTCTGTTGCATACTTATATATTGCTTATGTATTGTAAGTGAATTGGTACTAAAGTTTCGTTTGTCTACTGCATAGCGATGCCGTGGTATGTCGTGTACAAGGGTAAGGTTCCCGGAGTCTACGACGACTGGGAGGAGTGTCGGAGACAGGTTCACCGATTCAGCGGTAACAGTTACAAAGGGTACGCCACTAGGGCCGAGGAAAAATCTAGATACGCCCGCTATCTAGCGGGAGAGGGGAGGGAGCGTTGGAGGAACCGGATGAAGACGAGTTTCATTGTGATGATGCTCATCGTGATGACCGCAGCTCTCTTCTATGTAATATAATGTTCTATCTTTGTTCGGTCTTTTCAATTCGGAGACTAATATGATGACTTGTATTCGGAGACTAAAATGATGAATTGTATTCAGAGACTAATCTTCTATTGTATTCAATGAATCTGTTGTTGATGTGTGCTGTCTATATTTTGTCCAATTATACATTTTGTAACCTATGCAAAAAATAGAAAATTAAAAAATAAAAAAACCTAATATTCATACTAATGGCGCATCACATCATAGTGTGCCATTAGTATGCCAAAGGATACTAATGGCGCATCATTAAAGAGTGCGCCATTAGTATGCCGAAGTTACTAATGGCGCATCTTGCTGTCGTGCGCCATTAGTATGCCAGAGCACCTGGGTATACATGGACCCCTGGGAGGAATACTAATGGCGCACTGTTGTATATACTAATGGCGCATCTGGGGTGCGCCATTAGTATACCAGATACTAATGGCGCACCTGTGGTGCGCCATTAGTAAAATATACTAATGGCGTGCTACTAATGGCGCACCTGTGGTGCGCCATTAGTAAAATATACTAATGGCGTGCTACTAATGGCGCACCACTAATGTGCCATTAATGGCCAAATTAGGTGCGCCATTAGTAGGCCTTTTCCTAGTAGTGAATGTAAGAGCTAATCTAGCAATGAGAGATGAAAGGACAAAGGTGCTAACCTTTGTGATCATTTGAATGGATGGGGGCCTGCAAATCTTGACAAATTTGGGGCAAATTTTGTGATGAACTCAAGATGAAGAAGGAAAGAACAGAGGAGAGGGAGAGGGGAAAGGGGGAAGAACATAGTGCTGGTGGACGAAGGGTTTATATAGGACGACCTTTAGTACCGGTTCGTGCCATGAACCGGTACTAAAGGTGTTGGAGGGGCCCCACTCTGACAACATCCTGCCACCACTTTCATTAGTAACGGTTTGTGGCACGAACCGGTGCTAAAGGTTTTCCATGAACTGGTACTAAAGAGCTCCTCCCGCCTAGCCGTTGGAACCGGCACTAATGGACACATTAGTGCCGGTTCTGTTGCAAACCTGGACTAATGTGTCTTACATTTGACCCTTTTTCTACTAATGTTATAATAAGAGTGCAGACGCTCCTCCATCCGGTTCCTAGTACTAGTATAGTATGTACCTTTATGGACTATAGTAGTAGTACTACTCCTAGTAAACTTTGCGCTTGGTTGTTCGGGAAGTCGAACAATAATAGCACTAGTAGTATAGTGTATGCTTCTGGCAATCTGACACCGAATTAACTGTTGCACATCTACCGCCTGAGCGAGGGAGAGCTTGCATTAGTCAAAAGTTTCTCCTTGTCCTGCGCGCAAGCTTCTCCCGTCCTGCAACCTTCTCCTCATTCGGCAAGTTGACGGGACACAGCAAAGTAATGCTAGTCCATGCTGCCTCGTCTTCGGTTAATGTGGCTTAATTTCAAACGAGATAAATACACTGTTTGTCGCTGTATATTTGTAAAAATACGGTCAGTGGACTTCATAATACGCTCATTTCGCTCAATATATATATTTTCCGGTGTTCATACGGTCACTAGCTCACCCTGACTGAGTATGTGTGTGCATGCACGTGTAGGTTGAGCACTTGAGCGTGACCGTGTGTGTTCCGTCGTGTGCTCGGACATGAATGCATTAGGGTGCCGCGCGCGTTTTTACGTCCATGTGTACGTGTGACTGTTGCATACACATAGGGGGAGTACGTGTAGGGGCCACTAAGGAGCAGTCAAATCACACATTAAGTTAGTCGGAAGAAGCAACCATCATTTCACTCTTGAATGACACGTACGCAATATAAAATGGTTGATATGGAGAGAAAAAACCACTATATATACACTAGCAAGAGCCTAAGCTACAAGCCTGCTTGCCTAGGTTGCTCTCTTCACAAGCATAGAACGATGGTCCTGATCCCGCAACTGGGGGAAGGGAACAATGTTCTGTGTAGACGCGGTCGACATTGACGAGGGAGAAAACCCACAGTTGGTGCGTCCCAATCGGGGGTCACCGCGGTATGGCCCGATGCCGTGTCCCAACCGCCCTTCTAGCTACAGCCCGACGTCCCAGGTAGTCCATCTTCCTTTTGGAGCCGGCTTGCTCCAGTGCCGTAGCTCCATCTCCATGTCGATCTTTCTCTACTTCTACTGGCTTCTACTTGTGATGAGTTTATGTCTCATGAACTAGTGCCAGTACTATTATTCTAATCACACTTCTTCAATATCTTTGCCATTAGGGATGCTCAGGTCGATTTTAATGGAACTGCACAAAAGCATCGTATGATCCGAGGGTGCCAGCCGTCTTTCCTTCGACAGGTTCTACCTGGCCAGGAAATTAAATCATGTTTAGGGTTTAGGGTTTAAGTCGTAGTGACCCCATTAGTAGTTTTTCTATCGTAAACGCTCTCACAACTTTTTTCTTTAGTTGTGAAGTAAATATTGGCTATGATCTGTGAATCATTGAGATGCATCAGCTTGCGTGTTAGTTTTCCTTTGTATTTGATGGAATGTTCTAACGGGGCAACCTTGGAATAGGAATGAAAATGGAGTGGAAAAGTTTCTGTTTTTCTAGAGAAAAAATGCAAACGGAGAGAAACCAACGTTTCGTTTCGTTGGATCGAGCCATTGAGCAAAACCAACGTTTAAATCACGTCTGTCGTGTTCGTGTCTCACCATCCTCCACAGCTCGACCCCACACGGTCGCTCGGCATGCCACTCACCACAAACCGAGTAGTATACCATAACTTTCTTGCCTGCTTGTTGATGGATCGCGCCATAGAGTACTAGCACTACTGGAAGAGATTGACGAGTAGGGGGAGGACAGCTAGCTGTAGCACGGACACCCAAGAACTTTTTACATGCATGTTGTAGCCGGCTATTGCGAGCTTTGAACGCGTAGCAGCCGCATGCACCCGGAAGCAGCGCGGGCGACGCTCTCTCGGCCGGTGCGCCGCTTCAATGCCGGCGCCAGTGAGAGGTCGCGTCCGCTCTGGCAGGGCATGAATGCGGCACTGACCGTTTCGGGCGGGAAGCACGTGCGGGTGATGAAGAGGGTTCGGGTTGGTCAGGACCGGCCGTGGCAGCGGTCCGGACGTGCGCAAACAAGAGATGATGTACGTTAATATTGCTGTGTATATAATTAACAACGTAAATAATGTGCTAGTTGGACAAATATGATTGGAGATGGAGATGGAAATGGAATTTTACGTAAACACGGATATGCATGGCTATGTCTATGTGTGTGTGCGCGACGACTCTCGCGACCTGGAAGCGGGGGCGTGTTTTCGATCGAGTTTTCTTTCTTGGTACATTAGAAAATCAGTTTCTCTAATTCACATCTAGATGTTTTTTAAGGATATCACATCTAAGCTCCCACAAGTATATAATGTAGCAACAAGAAACAAAAAAAACTAGGAAAAGACCACAAACAGAGTGGACATCAACTTATATGTGACATAACTATGTCACATCTAGATGTGTCCTAGACAGACCCTTAAAAAATTGTCCGCCAGTTTTCGTTTCTTTTTTCCGGGAACGCGCGTATTCTCTTTAAAACTACTGCTATGGAGAGATTTTTTTACTCCATTATAGCCTCTTGTTTGATAGAGTTTCTCGCGTCTCGCTCTCTCACCCTCTCCATATCAAAACAAGATGACAGTGTCCACTCTATCTGTCTCCTCACTGGTGGTCATAGATCCGGCCGAATCCCGTCCGCTGCGGGAGGTGAGGAGGTGCAGCTTTGACGTTGTCGCCGTCGGCGACGGAGGAAGCCGGTGCGCACCGTCCTCTCGGAGCCGGCGCTGGCGCGGACGAAGATCCTCCGCGCCCTTGTTCGCTGCCGTCGTGTGGGCAGATCCCGCCCGCCCGCCTGAACGACATCTCGCCCACCTGAGGTATAACTTCTTGCACTTGTCCAGCTCCCCAGGTCGCTGCGTGTGGGTTTTCTTCTATGCGACTACTCCCCATCTCCCCATGCATAGTAGCTAGGGTTCATCGGCTGGTCCAACATCACCTACTAGTACTACTACTACTATTATAGAGGAAATGCCACTCAAAAAGTTGTCCTGATTTATGCCTCGGTGGAGGTATACATGTTGTTTCGACAAAAAGTACATGGTGGTTGTGCGGTCATTGTCCATATGGTGGTAGTACTATCACTGGTAAAATGAAGAAATGCTTTTTTCTCGGGTATCCTGGTTTAGTTCCCATCAAGATAATTATGATGCTTCTGTTTGTTGGTGTACTTTTCATTAATTCTTATTGACAATTGAGATGTCGTTGCTAACCCTTTTTTATATTTTTGGAAATAGCAATGCGTGTCTCCATACCCGGGCATGTCTTCCTCAATTTTAGTGGAACTGCACAAAATTGGATGGCCACTGTTGTTCCACCTCACTATCCTCTGCCACGTGGTTCTTCCTTCCTCGAGCTTGATTACTGAGAAGAAACAGACCACAGTGAGGATTTGTCGAACTTCTTAGGTGCCTCACCCTAACTTGATGCCAAATGGATGATGCATCACCATGATGACCTGTCGATGCTCATGGTTGCGTCGGCTGGTGAAGCTGATCGATTTTCGACGAAAAACAAGTTGTCTTCCATCAGTAGCTAGTCAAACTTTGTAATACTCCCAAACCTTTCCGATAATTGAAATTAAATTTCTTTATTCGTACACACTCTCACACGTTTCCGATAATTTGGCGCATGTGTGGTTGTTCATAGTGTACCACACGTGAATGACAGGAAGTGCGACCAGGACGCGTGGGCGTGGATCGTTAGTTCATTGGAAGTAGTACTAGTTTTCTTCACTGTACATTAAATAAAGAGTTTTGTTTCGTACTTACATAATTTAAAACGATTGTTATGGAGAGAATAAGAAAACCACTCCACTATATATTAGTCGCATACACGAGAGTACTATATGGACGCAGCTTCATTGACTTAGTGCACCTGCCTTTGGATTTATCAAAGGTGGGCCCAAAATGTGGCTGGCTCACCTGTCATACAGCTAAAAGCAGGTGCAGTGAAGGCACCAGAGCCCAGTCCGTACTACAGTAGTATATATATAAGCGGGAGCCTCAGCACTTGTTCGCTAGGGTTTGCACTCTCCACACACTGGCCGCACTACATATATGTTACACGTTGGAGGCTCAGCGTTCATTTGCTAGGGTTTGCTATATTCACAGTCTCTCACCCTCTCTTCACCAGATCTAAACAAGACTGTGTTGGCCTCTTGTCTCTCTCTCCCCCCTCACAGCTGGTGAAGGAGGCGTTTGTATCCCGTCGCACCGGGAAGTGGAGGAGGTGCATCGTTCACTCTATCGCCTTCGGCGAGGGAGGCAATCCACTGCCGGCTGTGCTGTTCTCTTTCACCCAGTGCCTGTGCGGGAGGGCCACCGACCCCTTCTTCCTCGCTGCCGTACGTAGTGTGGGCAGATCCGGCCTCCTGCCGCACGCCTTGCCACATCCCGACGACCCTAAGGTATAAGTTTCTTTGAAACCTTCGTTGCTCTAGATGCATGTGGATCTTTTTCGATCTGTAGTCGAATCTAGGTCTTGGTTCAAAGAGGAAAGAAGGGTGCAGTGGGCTGGAGCAAGAATCTAGGACGTGGTTCAATGAGGAAAGCAGGGGCAGAAAGTAGTATAGACTGGCTATCCAGCCGCTTTGTAGGTCGAAAAGGGAAAACGGGGTAACCCAGTACACACATCTGTAAGGAACCAATCTCTTTCTTGAAAAGGGAAACAAACTGGGGGTCGGGTAGTTTGTGCATGACTAGATTTGCTGCCCTCACATAGGAAGAAGGTTCAAAGAGAACAAATATGGGACCAGCGCATATATGATGCTTGGCTACATACTTTGCATCACCCATTTATATGTCTGGACGCACATGGTGCTGGCATGTCGCATGCAGCTATTTTGCTGTTGTTAATCTAAGAATGCCGCCGGAAAATTGAAGCAATGCCACTATTAAAAGTAAATTACATTTTTTAACGAATGTTGTTTCAAGAGAATGTCTCTGTTAATATGAATCAATGCAACCGTTTTAGAAATGCTACCGTCCTACTTTGTTTTCCATCCAAGATAAGTTAGATGCTTCTTTCTGTCACCGTTTGTTTCATCCTCCTTTATCGGCAAGTAATTGTTTTCCTTTTTGCCTCTGTTAAAACAGGGGTATCGATTCAACTTGTTGCTACTGCGACATTTTGCTTCACTACTCGAAACACTTATGTTTTAAGAGTGTTTTGTGCAGTTTAACTTGAATGTCGCAGCATTGACTTTGCTTAATTTTTGTGGAACTGCACAAAAGGAGATCGATATTTGTTTCCAGTCTTCATGGCGAGTTGTTTCAAATCTTGGTCTCAACCACATGATGTGCAGTGTGCTTTGAGATGTTGTGCTTGTTTTGGTACTGTTTTTTCCCAACAAGTAGTGAACAAAAATGGGACCAACCCAGACATGATGCTTCTTGCTTTGTTTCAACAAATTCAGCATCACCCCCTTTATAAGCCAGTAGTTGATGCCACTCTCAGAATTAACTACTGATCTGTTTTAAGAGAATTTCTCTGTTAATACGAATCAATGCAACCATTTTAGAAATGCTACTGTCCTATACTTTGTTTTCCATCAACATAAGGTAGATGCTTCTTTTTGTGGCCACATGTTTCATCCTCCTTTATTGGCCAGTAATTTTTTTCTTTTTTGCCTCTTAAAACAGGGATATCTATTCAACTTGTTGCTATAGAAAACTTAAATGTCACACCGGCAACTTTACTTGATTTCAGTGCAACTGCACAAAACTTGATTGGATTTCCTATTCGTGTTGGTAGATTCATATTTTATCTTGGTCGTCACATGAAAGGTCAGTACAGGCCTTCATCCACATGATTGTGCAGTGTGCTTTGTGATGTTGTGCTACTTGTATTGGTACTATTTTAAATAAATGATGAATTGAAGCTATTGTATTGCTGTCTTTTCCCATTAAGTAGTGAACAAAAATGGGACCAACCCAGACATGATGCTTGTTGATGTCTACTACACAACCTTCTTCTTGTAGACGTTGTTGGGCCTGCAAGTGCACAGGTTTGTAGGACAGTAGCAAATTTCCCTCAAGTGGATGACCTAAGGTTTATCAATCCGTGGGAGGCGTAGGATAAAGATGGTCTCTCTCAAGCAACCCTGCAACCAAATAACAAAGAGTCTCTTGTGTCCCCAACACACCCAATACAATGGTAAAGTGTATAGGTGCACTAGTTGGGCAAAGAGATGGTGATACAAGTGCAATATGATGGTAGATATAGGTTTTTGTAAACTGAAAATATAAAAACAGCAATGTAGCAAGCGGTAAAAGTGAGCGTAAACGGTATTGCAATGATAGGAAACAAGGCCTAGGGTTCATACTTTCACTAGTGCAAGTTCTCTCAGCAATAGTAACATAATTAGATCATATAACTATCCCTCAACATGCAACAAAGAGTCACTAAGACACTAATAGCGGAGAACAAACGAAGAGATTATGGTAGGGTGCGAAACCACCTCAAAGTTATTCTTTCCAATCAATCCGTTGGGCTATTCCTATAAGTGTCACAAACAGCCCTAGAGTTCATACTAGAATAACACCTTAAGACACACATCACCTAGATACTCCAATGTCACCTCAAGTATCTGTGGTTATGATTATACAATATGCCTCACTTAATCTCAGATTCATCTATTCAATCCAACACAAAGTACTTCAAAGAGTGCCCAAAGTTTCTACCGGAGAATCACGACGAAAACGTGTGCCAACCCCTATGCATAGGTTCATGGGCGGAACCCGCAAGTTGATCACGAAAACATACATCAAGTGGCACGTGATATCCCATTGTCACCACAGATACGCACGGCAAGACATACATCAAGTGTTCTCAAAACTTTAAAGACTCAATCCGATAAGATTACTTCAAGGGGAAAATTCAATCCATTACAAGAGAGAAGAGGGGGAGAAGAAACATAAGATCTAACTATAATAGGAAAGCTCGCGATACATCAAGATCGTGCCAAATCAAGAACACGAGAGAGAGAGAGAGAGATCAAACACATAGCTAGTGGTACATACCCTCAGCCCCGAGGGTGAACTACTCCCTCCTCGTCATGGAGAGTGCTGGGATGATGAAGATGGCCACCGGTGAGGGTTCCCCCCTCCGGCAGGGTGCCGGAACAGGGTCCCGAGAGGATTTTGGTGGCTACAAAGGCTTGCGGCGGCGGAACTCCCGATCTAATCTCTGTTCTGGAAGTTTTAGGGTACATGGATATATATGGGAGCCGGAAGTACGCCGGGGAGCCACGGGGGCCCCACGAGGCAGGGGCGCACCACCACCCTCGTGGGTAGCTCCTGTATCTTCTGACGTGCACTCCAAGTTCCCTGGGTCTCATCCGGTGAGAAAATCACATTCCAAAAAGGATTTTTCTGTTTGGACTCCGTTTGATATTCCTTTTCCTCGAAACACTGAAATAGGCATAAAACAACAAATCTGGGCTGGGCCTCCGGTTAATAAGTTAGTCCCAAAAATAATATAAAAGTGGATAATAAAGCCCAATATTGCCTAAAACAGTAGATAATATAGAATGGAGCAATCAAAAATTATAGATATGTTGGAGACATATCACTTGTTGCTTTGTTACAACAAATTCAGCACCACCCCCTTTATAAGCAAGTAATTGATGCCACTCTCAGAATTAACTACTGAATCTTATTTCAAAACTGCAACACTTGTTAGGGATTGGCAGGATTACCATTTTTGTGGCCGCATGTTTCATCCTCCTTTATTAGCCAGTAATTGATTCCGTTTTTTGCCTCTGTTTAAACAGGGATATCTATTCAACTTGTTGCTATTGCGACATTTTGCTTCGCTACGCAAAACACTTTGCTTGATTTCAGTGCAACTGCACAAAACAAGATTGGCTTTCCTATTCGTGTTGGCAGATTCGTATTTTATCGTTGTTGGTCTCATGAAAGGTCAGTACAGGCCTTCATGCACATGATTGTGCAGTGTGCTTTGAGATGTTGTGCTACTTGTATTGGTACTGTTCTAAATAAATGTTGAATTGAAGCTATTGTATTGCTGTCTTTTCCCATTAAGTAATGAACAAAAATGGGACCAACCCAGACATGATGCTTGTTGCTTTGTTACAACAAATTCAGCATCACCCCCTTTATAAGCCAGTAATTGATGCCACTCTCAGAATGAACTACTGAATCTTATTTCAAAACTGCAACACTTGTTAGGGATTGGCGGGATTACCATTTTTGTGGCCGCATGTTTCATCCTCCTTTATTAGCCAGTAATTGATTCCTTTTTTGCCTCTGTTTATATAGGGATATCTATTCAACTTGTTGCTATTGCGACATTTTGCTTCGCTATGCGTAACACTTTGCTTGATTTCAGTGCAACTACACAAAACAAGATTGGATTTCTTATTTGTGTTGGCATATTCATATTTTATCTTGTTCGTCTCATGAAAGGTCAGTACAGGCCTTCATCCACATGATTGTGCAGTGTGCTTTGAGATGTTGTGCTACTAGTATTGGTACTGTTTTAAATAAATGTTGAATTGAAGCTATTGTATTGCTGTCTTTTCCCATTAAGTAGTGAACAAAAATGGGACCAACCCAGACATGATGCTTGTTGCTTTGTTACAACAAACTCTGCATCACCCCCTTTATAAGTAGATGGAAGCACATACTGTTGTTGTGCCCACTCTACCCTGGAACTATTTATGCTTTTCGTTAATCTAATGCCGCTGGTAAAATTAAGCAATGCCACTCTCAGAATTAATTAACTACTAAATCTTAGTTCAAAACTACAGCACTAGTTAGGGATTGGCGGGATTACCATTTTTGTGGCCGCATGTTTCATCCTCCTTTATTGGCCAGTAATTGATTCCTTTTTGCCTCTGTTAAAACAGGGATATCTATTCAACTTGTTGCTATTGCGACATTTTGCTTCGCTTAATTTTGGTGGAACTGCACAAAATGAGACCAGATTTCCATATATGTGTTGAGATCTCTTTTAGATCCATCTCAGGCGAAGTTTCAAATCTTGGTCTTGAAAGGTCAGTACCTACTTTCCTCAGAATTAACTACTGAACCTTAGTTCAAAACTGCAACACTTGTTAGGGATCGGCGGGAGTACCATTTCTGTTAGGGATCGGCCGGAGTACATGTTTAAGAAATGTATTGTTCAGATAATGTCTCTATTATTATATATCAGTTACAGTGTTTTACAAATGGTACTGTCCTGCTTTGTAGTTCTTTCTACATGTTTAACCAAGGTATTATTAAGATAATGTCTCTGTTAAAATGAATCAGTCACATTGTTTTAGGAATGATACTTTTCTGCTTTTTCGTTCTTTATACATCTTGAAACAAGGCATTGTTAAGATAATGTCTCGGTTAATATGAATGAATCACACTGATGGAGAATTGCTACTCTCCTGCTTTGTTTCCCATTAAGATAAGGTAGATCAGTAGATGTTTTTCTTCTGGGAGTACAAGTCATCAACCGTTATTTCTCAGTAACTATTTCCCTTATACCTTTTGTTGCTTACAGGGATATCAAAATTAAAGCTCGGTTTTATTCCGACATCGATTTTAGTTCAACTGCACAAAAGGAGCCAATGTGTCCAAGGCAAACTGCTGCATTACTGGTGAGGGAGTCCTTGATAAGGGGGTATCTGGACAGCCGGACTATAACCTTTGGCCGGACTATTGGACTATTAAGATACAAGACTGAAGACTTCATCCCATATCCTGATGGGACTCTCCTTGGCGTGGAAGGCAAGCTTGGCAATACGGATATGTAGATCTCCTTCCTTGTAACCGACTCTATGTAACCCTAGCCCCCTCCGGTGTCTATATAAACCGGAGGGTTTAGTCCGTAGGACACAATAACAACAATCATACCATAGGCTAGCTTGTAGTGTTTAGCCTCTCTGATCTCGTGGTAGATCTACTCTTGTACTACCCATATCATCAATATTAATCAAGCAGGAGTAGGGTTTTACCTCCATCGAGAGGGCCCGAACCTGGGTAAGAATATCGTGTCCCTTGTCTCCTGTTACCATCCGCCTAGACGCATAGTTCGTGACCCCGTACCCGAGATCCGCCGGTTTTGACACCGACATTGGTGCTTTCATTGAGAGTTCCTCTGTGTCATCATCATCAGGCTTGATGGCTCCTTCGATCATCGTTAGCGATGCGGTCTAGGGTGAGACTTTTCTCCCCAGACAAGATCTTCGTATTCAGCGGCTTTGCACTGCGGGCCAATTCGCTTGGCCATCTGGGGCAGATTGAAAGCTACGCTCCTGGCCATCAGGTCAGGTTTGGAAGTTTAAACTGCACGGCCGACATCCACGGAGACTTGATCTTCGACAGATTCGAGCCCTTGCAATGTGCGCCGCACTGTCATGATGAGCATGATCTAGCTCTGCCGCCGGACAATGTTCAGGAGATCGCACCTGCAACCACTCTGACCTTCAATTCGGAGCCAACTGCGCCATCCATGGACGGGTGGTTGGACCCCGCCATGAAGGCCGCAGACTCAACGGCGATCGAGCCGAACACAAGCCTTCCCCTTCGCAAGGCCCGTGACTCCGCGCTGCCGGACTCCCCTTCGGACTCCGAGCCGCCCGCGCCCCTGCCAATCGAATCCGATTGGGCGCCGATCATGGAGTTCACCGCCACGGATATCTTCCAGCACTCGCCCTTCGGTGACATACTGAATTCACTAAGGTCTCTCTCTTTGTCAGGAGAGTCCTGGCCGGATTACGACCGGCAGGATTGGGATGCGGACGACGAAGAAATTCAACGCCCACCCACCACCCACTTTATAGCCACTATCGATGACTTGACCGACATGCTCGACTTGGACTTTGAAGACATCGGCGATAAGGACGACGATGTAGGAGACGAACAGGAACCAGCACTTACAGGGCACTGGACAGCCGCGTCATCGCACGATGTATACATGGTGGACACACCCAAAGGGAACGACAACGAGGAACGAGAGGACGCAGCGAAGGATCGTTCCCTCGAAAAGCAGTCAAAGAGGCGGCGTAAGCGCCGCTCCAAACCCCGCATCGATAGAAACAGTGGTCATACAGACCCATCCACAGAGCAGGGCGAGCCGGCGGACGACAAACAAGGCAACTTGGATAATCAAGCCGAACAACCCGTCCCCGGCGAAGATAACAGTCTGGATGACCTCACATCGGAAAAATTCCTAGAGCAGAAGAACCTCCATAAAAGGCTCGTCGCCACTGCGTGTAGCCTAAAAAAGCAGAAGCGGAAGCTCAAAACTGCGAAAGATGCACTAAGAATCAGATGGAGCAAAGTACTCAACACCGCAGACAAATATGGCGGCAGTAGCCACACAAAGAGCTACCCGAAGCGAAAGCTACTGCCCGAATTTGATGAGGAGGCCTTAGAGCCCCCGCAATCAAAAAACAAAGCAGCCATCCGGTCGGATAGACGACCTCACGGCCAACATAGAGCGGCAGACGACGCTGCACACAAGCCAGCACGCGATCCACACGAGGGCCCGCATAAAAAAGATGGTCCAACCAGATCTATCTACGGGCCAAGAAAGCACGCCCTAGCAAGCAATGCAACACAACAAATATCCGAACACCACGGCACACCCAAATACAGGGGTGCCGCACACCCCCTATGTTTCACTGATGAGGTGCTGGACCATGAATTTCCAGCGGGATTCAAACCCGTAAACATAGAGGCATATGACGGAACGACAGACCCAGGGGTCTGGATTG
This sequence comes from Triticum dicoccoides, assembly GCF_002162155.2. Taxonomy (NCBI): domain Eukaryota; kingdom Viridiplantae; phylum Streptophyta; class Magnoliopsida; order Poales; family Poaceae; genus Triticum; species Triticum dicoccoides. The sequence goes on along the minus strand of NC_041384.1, from coordinate 4,218,567 downwards.
AGGATTATATCCTCCATATCCACATGGCTCGAGGAGATGATCTCCACGCCATCAAATACCTACCCCTCAAGCTCAAAGGGCCAGCCAGGCATTGGCTCAAAAGCCTCCCCGAAAACAGTATTGGAAGTTGGAAAGAGCTCGAGGACGCCTTTCGGGCAAATTTTCAAGGGACCTATGTCCAGCAACTGGATGCTGACGATTTAAGTCATATAACTCAACAGCCCGGAGAGTCAGCCCGAAAACTCCGGAACAGGTTTCTTACTAGAAAGAACCAAATAGTCGACTGTTCGGACGCCGAAGCCTTAGTAGCTTTTAAAGATAGCGTTCGAGACGAATGGCTCGCCAGACACCTTGGCTAGGAAAAGCCAAGAACAATGGCCGCATTAACAAGCCTCATGACCCGCTTTTGCGCAGGCGAGGACAGCTGGTTGGCAAGATGCAGCACCAGCGACCCAAGTACATCCGAAGTCAGGGATGGAAACGGGAAACCACGACGCAACAAAGACCAGCGCCGGAATAAGGAAAACAGCCCGAAGAGCACGACAGTTAACGCCGGATTCAAAATCTCTCGGCGGGGTCAGCAAAAGCTGCCTCTCAAAGACAACAGAGATGAGTTGTCCAGTCTTAATAAAATTCTGGACAAGATATGTCAAATCCACAGCACCCTTGATAAACCTTCAAATCACAACCATAGAGAATGTTGGGTATTCAAACAATCCGGCAAACTCAACGCCGAACACAAGGGGCTGGATACACCAAGTCAAGACGATGACGAACCCCGCAAGCAAAGCACTGGGGGACAGAAGAAATTCCCATCAGAAGTAAAAACAGTAAACGTGCTACACGTGACAAAGGGGAGAAGCAAGGTGGCGCCCATAGATATATGTGCCCTAGAGCCTATCACAACGGAGTCCCGCCATTGGTCATCCAAACCGATCACCTTAGACAATCGGGATTACTCCGGAAGTATCCGGCACGCAGGATGGGCTGCCCTGGTGTTAGACCCGATAATTGACGGATAGTACTTCACACGAGTCCTGATGGATGGCGGCAGTAGTTTGAACCTGATATATCATTACACGGTCCGCAAAATGGGGGTAGAACCAACAAAAATTAGCCATAGCAATATTTGCTTTAAAGGAGTAACACCAGGCCGAGGGATTCGTTGTTCGGGCTCCCTCCTACTAGAAGTCATATTCGGCTCTCCCAATAACTTCTGTAGCGAAAAACTAACATTCTACATCGCTCTGTTTAAAAGTGTCTATCAAGCACTACTGGGACGCGACGCTTTCGCCCTCTTTAACGCAATACCGCACTATGCGTCTCTTACGCTTTAGATGCCCGGTCCACAAGGCATCATTTCAGTAAAGAGAAACATTGAGCGCTCCTTGCGCGCGGAAGACTGTGCGGCTGCTTTGACAGCCACACACTAAACTGCCTCACCAACCTGAGCGCCTAATAGGTCGTTGAGGGAGTCCTGGATTAGGGGGTGTTCGGGTAGCCGGACTATACCTTCAGCCGGACTCCTGGACTATGAAGATACAAGATTGAAGACTTCGTCCTGTGTCCAGATGGGACTTTCCTTGGCGTGGAAGGCAAGCTTGGCGATGCGGATATTCAAGATCCCCTACCATTGTAACCGACTCTGTGTAACCCTAACCCTATCCGGTGTCTATATAAACCGGAGGGTTGTAGTCCATAGGCAATCAACCCCATACAAACGATGCAAGATCCAGGGAGGCAGACAAGCCATGCCGCATTATGGAACCCCCAGGTGGTCTCTATTACGAGCAATATACCTGTTTTGAATACAATTCCGCGGACTGCCCCTGGCTAGGACATGTTAAATAGTCCAATATCTTTACCTTATAAATACCACTTGTATCGTTCTGCTCTGACAGCAGCCTTTATATAAACAATGCATAGCTTTTGTCTATTTTCTGCATTACTCTCTTTTATATATGTTCATTAATGACATGTTGCACCCATACACTGTGGTACGGCAAGTATGCCAGGGGCTTCAGTACCCTTTAATATGGTGTGAGAAGTCCGTACACTTTCACAAGTGCGGCACCCCGAACTTATAGCACTTTATGCATCGGCTCCGAATCATGATTTGGGTCAATAGTTGGGTTTGCCCGGCTCCTATGCTTTGGTGCCTTACGTTCCGCTATATTGGCTAAGGTAGCACTAGGAGAACCACTGCGATTGTGCCCCGGTTGAGCTGGGTTAAGCACCTCAATGGAGAAAGCTAAAACTGACTGTCATGATGAGGCGAGAGACCAGTTGCTGTTCGAGAGGTTTTTCGAGTCCCTAAAGACTTATGCCGCTTCGAGCGAGGAGCCGGATTTGTCCGGCCAAGGCGTGGATACCGCCCCGAACTCGGTCTTCCGAACTTGGGGCTTCGCCGAAATTTAAAATTATAAAGTTCTATGGCTAAGTGAGAGTGTTCAAGCATTATAGTCCGATTGCCTGGTTCGTTGTGCTGAGCGCCTCCCTCGAAGGACCCAACTATGGGAAAAAGAGCGCTTAGGTTTATCCCAAACACCCCAGCACTAGTGGCATGGGGGGCAGAAGCCGACGACTGGCCATCTCTCAATTTTTTGATAAATGGCCGCACAGAAAATAATATTTTAAATTCAATAAGCATTGCTTAAGCGCCCATGAACAAGTTTTCAGCGCACAGGATAAAAACGAGCGAGTTTATTCAAAAATTATATCCTTGGTACATTCATCTGCCACAAGGCGGGCACCCGCAAGAACATCCTTGTAATAGTTCTTGGGCTTGCGATGCTCCTTTCCCGACGGCGGCCCGTCCTTCACAAGCTTCTCACCGTCCAGCTTACCCCAGTGCAGCTTTGCACGGGCAAGGGCCCGACGGGCACCTTCAATGCAGACGGAGCGCTTGATGACCTCGAGCCTTGGACATCCCTCCACCAGCCGCCGCACCAGCCCGAAGTAGCTCCCAGGCAGGGCCTCTCCGGGCCACAGCCGAACTATGAAGCCCTGCATGGCCTGTTCGGCCGCCTTGTGGAGCTCGACCAGCTGTTTCAGCTGGTCGCTCAAGGGCACAGGGTGTCCGGCCTCAGCATACTGAGACCAGAACACCTTCTCCGTCGAGCTGCCCTCTTCAGCTCGGTAGAATGCGGCGGCGTCGGATACGCTGCGGGGAAGATCTGCGAATGCCCCTGGAGAGCTCCGGATTCGGGTAAGTAACAAGTAGTTTACTTTTATACATCTGCTTTGCATAAAGAATGCCTTACCCGCTGCTATCTTCTTCATATCCTCCAACTCTTGGAGGGCCTTTTGGGCTTTGGTCTTGGCATACTTGGCTGTATCAAGGGCCGCCGCGAGCTCGGACGCTTGGGTCTTTGACTCAAGCTCCAAACTCTCATGTTTTTTCATGAGAGCCTGAAGCTCTTGCTGCACCTCGCCGACCTGAGCCCCAAGTTTCTCTCTCTCGGTGTGCTCCGCGGCCGTTTTCTTTTCGGCCTCGGACAGCGCCCGCTTGAGGGTCGCCACCTCAGTCGTGGCCCCTATAATAAGCAGTGCAATCCTGTTATTTTTTGCAATCACGCCTCTCTATAGGCATTTTTCTATAAGGTATCTCTTACCTTCTTTCTCCTCGAGCTGCCGTTTGGCAAGACCGAGCTCTTGCTCAGTCCACTCGAGGCCTTGCTTCAGGGCAGCCACCTCCGCAGTCAGTGCGGCGGTGGCCAGCAGTGAAGCCTGCATACGTATATTGACTCCTTTTTAGTTAGACTCCTGCGATATTTAATAGATCCTCTATTCGGATTTTCTTTCTGAACGCCAAACAGAGAATCAGGGGCTACTGTCTATGCGGTAATATTTTTATATATTTTTACTTACCTCAAAGCCTGTTAGAAGGCTAGCTCAAGCTTTTGTCAGTCCGCTCTCGGCGGACTGAACCTTCTGGATCACCGTACTCATAATAGTACAATGCTCCTCGTCGATGGAGGCGCCGTCAAGCACCTCCTGCAGATTGTCCGGCACCTCCGGTCGGACGGAGGCCATCGGCTCAGAAGGCTTGCTCCTCTTGGAAGGAGTTCGCCTACCAAGGTCCAGAACTGTTGATGATTCCGGCGCGGTGTCCGGCACAAAGCCGGACTTGGAGCCCTGGGGGGTCTTGTCCCCTTTACTCCTGGGGTCCGGGAGGTCGCCTTGCGGCTCCTCCAGGACCACCTCCTCCTGCCCCGGAGCTCGTTGCGACGCCACTTCGGCGTCGTCCGCAGTGTGGGGGGAGACAGCGGGCGGAACTGAGTTCACGTCCGATGAATCCAGGGAGCCGCTCGACGACTCGTTGAGTTCGGCCCGGGCGGGCTGCATAATTATGTTCGACATTAGGGAAAGCTGTGCAACAAAGGAACATCATGAGTTATTCTGATATCCGAACTTACGATTTCGCCGGACGCTTGGCCCTGTTTAGCCACTCCTCTTTGCCCTCTTCGGCGTTGGGGGCGTAGTCCGGCAGAGGGGTCTTTCTTTTCCTAGACCCCTCGGCCTCCCCCGTTGGGGCGGCCTTCCTCTTGTCACCTCCCTTCACTGGGGGGGGGAGTTTTCTTCTTCCTCCTCCTCGTTTTCGCGGGAGGAGGGCGTCTCGGACTCGTCAGATGACGAGTCCGACACCACCACGTTGCGGGCACTCTTTCGAGTCCCCTTGGTCTCCTTCTTCTTGGCCTTCTTCTCTGACACAACATAAGGCGCCGGAACCAGCAGCTTCGCTAGTAGAGCTGGGGCTGGGTCTTCGGGCAGCGGAGCCGGACAGTTAATCAGTCCGGATATCGCCCGCCAAGCCTGTCAAAGGTAAGGGAGTTTAGATCCCACATAGAGTCAAACTATGAAAAAACTTAACATCCTGTAAAAGGTGAAAATAGCTTACCTCGCTAGCGTGACGCTGCGAGCTGTATCCGCGGTCCTCGAAAGCGGATGCGAGAGCCTCGGCACCTTTGATTAGCGCCTTCCAGACGTCTTCATACGTCGTGCCAAAGCGCTTGTTAAGGGTTCGGTGCTGTGCCGAGTCGAACTCCCACAAAGTAAAGTCCCGTTGTTGACACGACATGATTCGGCGAACGGGCATGACCTGGACTACATTTACGAGCCTGATTGGCTTGTTTACCAGGGACTGGATGCATGTCTTCTGTCCGGTCACCTCTTCCTCGTTACCCCATGATAGGCCTGTCTCTTTCCAGGACATGAGCCGCCTGGGGGGTCCGGATCGGAACTCGGGGGCTGCGATCCATTTCGGATCGCGTGGCTCGGTGATGTAAAACCACTCGGCTTGCCACCCCTTTAGGGTCTCTACGAAGGAGCCCTCAAACCACAGGACGTTGGCAATCTTGCCCGCCATGGTGCCTCCGCACTCCGCCTGGCTGCCGTGCACCACCTTGGGCTTGATGTTGAAGGTCTTGAGCCAGAGGCCAAAATGGGGGCGGACGCGGAGGAAAGCCTCGCACACGACGATAAACGCCGAGATGTTGAGGATGTAATTCGGGGCCAGATCATGGAAATCCAGGCCGTAGTAGAACATGAGCCCCCGGATGAATGGGTGAAGTGGAAAACCCAGTCCGCGGAGGAAGTGGGGAAGGAATACTACACTAGTAGAAAAAGGGTCAAACGTGAAGCACATTAGTGCCGGTTTGTATTTGAGCCGGTACTAATGGTACCATTAGTGCCGGTTCGAATGGATTTGCATTAATGCCGGTTCGTGTTGAACCTTTAGTACCGGTTC
>NC_041384.1:4184795-4212357 GCF_002162155.2 Triticum dicoccoides | reverse complement strand
ATGGAAATGTCAAAAAAATAAAACAAAATAAGTTTCTCATGTGATATGTGGTCTAGTTATTGGGAAAATTTGCAAATGTGAATTTTGACTTTATTTGCAAAATCTCTCTGAAATTTGTAAAAATGGGCATAACTTTTGCATACTAACTCGGATGAAAAAGTTTTTTTTATGAAAAATCATCTACCCCGTTAAACATTTGCAAAATCCTCAAAAACCTAATAGAAAAAAGTTACGGGGCTTTTAAGATCTAGAGTGGAAAAAATTGAAAAATATTCAAACAGTGGGCAAACTGTGGTCAAACAATGGTCAAACTAATTATTCTAGAATATTCGTGTTACTAAATAATTATTTTATTTATTTCAATTTCGGTCAAATCTGGTCAAACTGTGGTCAAACTGTGGTCAAACAATGGTCAAACTAATTATTCAAGAAATATTAGTGTTACTAAATAATTATTGTTTTTAAAACAATAGTTTCAAACTCAAACAGTGAAATGTGTCACTTCATGCTCAAGCAAAATTCCTGAAGGTTAATAGGATTGACATCTTACTATTGTCAGGAAAACAACAAGTGCAGGCTCGGAAATGAAGCAGAATAGAACCTGAAAGTTAAGCGTGCTCGGGCTGGAGTAGTGAGAGGGATGGGTGACCGGTCGGGAAGTTAGATGATTTGGAATGAGTGATCCACACTTGAGCAGTTAAGAGAGGTGATTAGAGACTAAATCATCAAATAATTCAGAAAAAATAAAAATAAAAAAACAAATTTTTTTTCCAAAATTTTCAAAAAAAAATTCAAAAAAAAACCTTTAGTACCAGTTGGTAACACCAACCGGTACTAAAGGTCCCCCGTACCAGGGCGCGAGCTCACGCCACGTGGTGGCACTTTAGCGCCGGTTCGTGCCGAACCGGTACTAAAGGGGGGGGGGGCTTTAGTGCCGAAACCTTAGTGCCGGTTCCATAACCGGCACTAAAGGCCCTTACAAACCGGTACTAATGGTCCGTTTTCTACTAGTGCTACCCTCTCATGGGGCCTTGGGGTGGGGAGGAGCTGCCCCTTCTCGGGAAGCCGGTGCGCGATGTCTTTGGACAAGTATCCGGCCTTCCTAAGCTTTTTGACGTCGCCCTCCGTGACGGAGGAGACCTTCCACTTACCTCCTGCTCCGGACATTACTGGAGAAGGTTGAGGTGGGAAGTGCGGGCTTGGGCGCTGGAGCTCGAGTGCACAGGAGATGGATAGGCAAAGGAGGAAGAAGGCGTAGGTAAAAAGGTGGATCCTTGTCCCCTTATATGGGCGGATGCGGTTGTGCGTCCACACCTGCCTAGTAAAACTCGCTTGCCTCCCAAGCGCCGTGATAAGTGTCACGGTTGGATTACCCACATCCGTATTGATGATAATCCCGTAAAGGGGGTACACAATCTCTGCTTTGACAAGACGTGCCAAGGAAACCGCCTCGCAAAACATGCTGAGGTGGAAAAGTAAAAACGATTCGAGTAAAGGACTTGGCCGTAGTGTGATGACGCACTGCGGAATACGTCAGAAGATTTGATTTGTGTTAATATTATTCTCTCTATGGCAATATGTGGAAACTTATTTTGCAGAGCCGGACACTACTCTTGGTGTTCACAATCTTCTACGAAGGACTTGGAGGAGGAACCCGCCTTGCAATGCCGAAGACAATCTACGCGCCGGACTCGTCGTCATTGAAGCCTAGTTCAGGGGCTATTGAGGGAGTCCTGGATTAGGGGGTGTTCGGGTAGCCGGACTATACCTTCAGCCGGACTCCTGGACTATGAAGATGCAAGATTGAAGACTTCGTCCGGTGTCCGGATGGGACTTTCCTTGGCGTGGAAGGCAAGCTTGGCGATGCGGATATTCAAGATCTCCTACCATTGTAACCGACTCTGTGTAACCCTAACCCTATTCGGTGTCTATATAAACCGGAGGGTTGTAGTCCGTAGGCAATCAACCCCATACACAACAATCATACCATAGGCTAGCTTCTAGGGTTTAGCCTCCTTGATCTCGTGGTAGATCTACTCTTCTACTACCCATATCATCAATATTAATCAAGAAGGAGTAGGGTATTACCTCCATCGAGAGGGATCGAACCTGGGTAAAAAACATCGTGTCCCTTGTCTCCTGTTACCATCCGGCCTAGACGCACAGTTCGGGACCCCCTACCCGAGATCCGCCGGTTTTGACACCGACAGTCGTTAAGACCACGGACACGGCTAGACGAGTCCGGCGTAACTATATAATTGTTAAAGGTTTGATGGTTATACACCCCTATACAAGGGGCTCCTCGCATGTAAACAAGCAGCAATAAAGCTGAATTCTTCCCACCTTGAATCATACTTTTTTTACTTAGTATAACATACATTTCGCACGACTACTTTTTCAACCAAGTTCCTCTCTTTTATAGACGAACATCATGCTACACCCATCCAGGATACGGCACAAGGGAGACACAGGCGTAGACGTGTAGCAGGGACCCGTTCCAAGGATTCTTTTCAGATTAAGACCATGCGTAAACCTTTTTCACTGTCTCTTATTGATACACATCCCACGGATTCTCAGTGCAACTGAGAAGGAGGCTGGCGTCTTGGCATGTGGCCACGTCAGAATAATGCATGTACTTGGACACCAGGGGCTTATTACAAAGGGTGCTTTAGCCCGTTTAAAATCACAAAGACCGAATACCTTAGGGAGTGTTCGGCGTCGCGAGTTTGGCCTTATATGCATCAGCTCCGAATCATGTCTTTGGTCAAATGTTGGGTTTGCCCGGCTCCTATGTTTTGCTGCCTTATGTTTCGCTCTATCGGCTAAGGCGGCACCAGGAGAACTACTGCGATTGTGCCCCGGTTCAGCCAGGCGAGCACCTCGGTAAAGAAAGCCGAAAACTGACTATCATGATATAGCGTGAGACTGGTCAACCACTCGATGACCTAGCGGAATCTTTGGGATTCCTCCGCCTAAACGAAGGGCCGTTTCCCGGCCAGGCACACACGCGCCCCGAATTCAGGTGAGCGCGGAGCCACTAGGGGCTATATAGTAGCCCCACTGTCAAACTCCTATGGCTAAGTGAAAGTGATAAAGCATTATAGTCCGATTGCCTAGTTTGCTGCGCTACCACCTCCTTAATGGACCAAGACGTTGGATCAAGTGTGAGAATGCGCCTTCTGCGAACACCCCCGCATTATATGCGTGGGGGCAGAAGCCGACAACTGCCATCTTTCAGGTTATATATTCATATACGTAAACGGTCGCACAGGAGGTATTGTAATTCTTGCAGGCACAAGTATAAAAAGCTTCTACACTTCAGCAAAATATTGTTTTCAATAAGAATACATGTTATTCGAACATAATATCCTTCGAGCACTGCGTCTCTATTGAACGAGCGCCTTCCAGGACTTCTTGAAAGTAGTGCTCGGCAGGTACTCGGCTTTCGTCCGAATCTTGGGCTGCAACGGCGGTAGCCTCCATCTCCGCCCAGTATGTCTTGACACGGGCACGGGCCATCTGCGCACCCTCCACGCATGTCGACCTCTTCATCGCATTGATATATGGCACCGCACCAAGGAACTGCTGCACCAAGCTAAAATAACTGTTCGGCTTTGGCCTTTCCGGCCATAGATAATCCACGACATACCTCATGGAAAGTCCGGATAACCTATTCAACTCGGCCCATTCGGCCAACCGATCAGTCAATGGAAGCGGACGCTCTGGAGAATTGTGACCAGAATAGCTTTTCCACTTCACGATCCATTTGATCTCGGAAGTGTTCGGTCGCATCAGCAGCACTCGCCGCTAAATCCAGATATGCGTCCGCCGAACTCCACATCCAGTCCAACGGAGCATACTAAGGATCTCCGAACTTCATCCGCAGCATAAAGGGCTACCCAGCCGCGATATCTCCGGCTTGACGCAGCTCCTCCTTCATTGCTCTCATCGCAGAATGAGCATCCTTGGCCGCTGTCGTGGCCTTCTCCAGGTCCGTCCACTCCGCCCGGTCTTCCTTTTCAAGAAGCTTGCAGCGGTCAGCAACGTTCTTCAACTTCATAGCCATATCGGCCAAGTCCTCCTTGCTCCGGCAGTGAGCAGCCTGTTCAGCTTTTAGCTCCTCAACCGCCTTTAGGGCAGCCGCGTCGCTTTTCCTGGCTTCTTCTTTCACTCAGGCAAGCTCTGCCCGAAGGTTCTCCATGGCGGCAGCCCCATCTGCGTTAAGCACACACGTTATAAGAAACTGGCATCAAGCTCCTCTTACCAGGTGTCTCCGGAGAAATTACATACCTTGTGCCTCGTCAAGCCGCTTGTTAACAAGCGCGATGTCGGCATCTGCCACGTCAAGTTGCCGCTTTAGCTCGGCAAATTTATCAGTCTAGCTGGCCGCCGGACACTTTGCCACCTACATATGAAGGCGGCAAAATTATACCTGGGACTATGATCCTCTACGTGGCGTCATCTTCGACAGCACCTAGAGTATCAGGGGCTACTATCTATACAGGGCGCATCTTAAAATATGCGGTACTGTCAAAAGATCCTTCAGTACCTCCGACCGTGCACCGGGCGGTGCTGGAGTCACTCGATTGCTTCTTCCAGAAGCCGGACACGGAGGGCTTCGGGTGGACATATGACTACCTTCCGGCCTTTCCGGATCAGGAGAAACCCTCCGCTACGACACCTCAGGGTCGCCTGCCTCATGGGGCGGTATGGTAGGGGGAGGCGTTCCGCTCTCCATCATGTCTGGCAGAAGATACCCCGAAGACGAGCTTTGCTGAGAAGGGCTAAGATCCGAACTACAAGGTAAATTTTCGGTTATTTTCCTCAGAAGTGAAGCAAGGATTGCTCTCATAATTTAACACCCTTTTACTTACGGCTCGGTGGAGGGCTGATCCCCTTGAGGGCATAGTACGGCCGGGGTATCCCCCGGCTCAGGACCCCCTGGCGAAGACTTCTTCCCCCGCTTCGAGATCCTTGTCTCCGGGTCTTCAGAGGCGGTCCTCTTCTTCCCCTGAGGAGAGGAATTTTCGATTCCTCCCTTCGGGACCACCTCCTCTATGGAGGCAGTAGCTTCCTTGTTCCCCCCTTCGTTTTCTTCTAACGGCGCGACCTCCAGCATCCTGGTTAACACGACATCTGGTGAGCTCTCTAGAAGGGGTTCGGACACCTGATTAACTTCGCCTTCTCTATCCACTCCTGGTTCAAAAGCAGCTCTTTTAAAGGCGATGTTGCGATAAAGGAACAGATAGCGTGTCCGGGCACAGGGCTACTTATTAGGTATCAGGACGATTGCAGCTCAGACCTGCATCCTAAGTGGAATCCGGACACATTACTTGTGGTCCGAAGAACAATTTGTACATCTCCACGGGCGTCATGCCAAGAAAATGTTGAAGAGCTCGCGGTCCCTACGGATTGAATTCCCACAGGTGGAGGGGGCGACGTTTGCAGGGCAGAACTCGGCGAATTAGCACAACCTGCATCACCACGACCAGACTGACATCTATCTCCAAGAGGTCTCGGATGCGGCTCTGCAATATGGGAACGTCCTTTGCCGGCCCCCGGTCTAGTCCCTTGCTGACCCATGACATTAGTTGTGGCGGGGGACCCGAGCGAAAAATAGGCAGGGCCACCCACTTGGTACCCCTAGGAGCTGTGATATAAAACCACTCTTGTTGCCAAAAGCTGGACTCGTCTGGGAAAGAGCCCTTGGGCCATGGGGCGTTAGAATTCTTGCTTATTATGGCGCCTCCGCACTCTGCTTGCCATCCCTCGACCGTCTTCGGCTCCACCTTGATGGTCTTGAGCCATAATCCGAAGTGAGGGGTAATATGGAGGAAAGCTTCGCACACGACTTTGAACGATGAGATGTGGAGGATAGACTCTAGAGCTAAGTCGTGGAAGTCCAGTCCTTTTGCATGTTAAGCCTAGCCCTCAGAGGAAGTGAGAAACAAACACGACGCTCTCACCAGGCTTGGGAGTGGGGATAACCTGCCCTTGAGCCGGTAGCCTATGCGGGATTTCGCCGGTCAAGTACCAGGCCTCCCTTAGCTTTATTATGTCTTCCTCCATGACGGAGGAAGGCATCCATCGACCTTGGAGGTTGGATCCGGACATGATTGAAGGTCCGAAGCGCCTAAATCTGAAGCTTCGGGTGTTGGAACTCGAGGTAGGAGGCGGATTCGATTGAGATCGAGAGAAAAAGTAGGGCCTTGGTCTCTTTATAAAGAGGTGGAAGACGAGAGCCCTCCATGTGATCGTTTTGGACTTACCTTCGATCGAGGAGACATCCCAACAGGCACGATCGGGTTACCCACGCCCGTATTGATGAGAACCCCATGATAAGGGGACACGATCTCTGCTTTGAAAAGACGTGCTAAGGAAACCACCTCGCAAAACGCGCTGAGGTGGGGCAGTAAAAAATTAAGGCTTGGTTGTGGTGTGATGTCATGCTACAGAGTACGTCGGCAGATTAGATTTATGAAAATATTACTCTCTCTACGGTGGTATGTGGAACTTGTTTTGCAGAGCCGGACACGATCCTCGTGTTCAACATCTTCTATGAAGTATTCCGAGGAGGAACCCACCTTGCAATGCCGAAGACAATCTGCGCAGCGGACTCATCGTCGTTGAAGCCTGGTTCAGGGGCTACTGAGGGAGTCCTGGATAAATGGGTATCCGGACATCCGGACTATAACCTTTGGCCGGACTGTTGGACTATGAAGATACAAGATTGAAGACTTCGTCCCATGTCCGGATGGGACTATCCTCGACGTGGAAGGCAAGCTTGGCAATACGGATATGTAGATCTCCTTCCTTGTAACCCACTCTGTGTAACCCTAGCCCCCTCCGGTGTCTATATAAACCGGAGGGTTAGTCCGTAGGACACAATAACAACACTCATACCATAGGCTAGCTTCTTGGGTTTAGCCTCTCTGATCTCGTGGTAGATCTACTCTTGTACTACCGATATCATCAATATTAATCAAGCAGGAGTAGGGTTTTACCTCCATCGAGAGGGCCCAAACCTGGGTAAAAACATCGTGTCCCTTGTCTCCTGTTACCATCCGCCTAGACGCACAGTTCGGGACCCCCTACCCGAGATCCGCCAGTTTTGACACCGACAACTAGGTCCAGTTGGTCATTCCACTTTGCGCTACATTACAGAAGGAATGATTGAGAAGCTTTACAGTGTATTATTAGACACCGGTGACATGACTAGTCTGCAGAGACCATTGGCAATTTAACAACACGTGGAGTGCCTCCACGATCATAGGCATTACATATTTTGAATGGGAAAAGCTTGTCAAAGTTTAATCATCGATGTTAGCAAGAAGCGACAGGACTCCACGATCATAGGCATTACATATTTTGAATGGGAAAAGCTTGTCAAAGTTTAATCATTGATGTTATCAAGAAGACGTTAGTTTAATATATTGGAATTGGAAAACCTTGTCAAAATTTGCTCATTGATGTTAGCCAGAATACATGCATTTGATATTTTTGAGTGGGATGCCCTTGTTGTGAGCAGCGTCGAGTGTTTTTTCCTATTCCTGTGTTCAGTTTAGAAGTAAATAGTTACTCTACTGAGATATTCCTATGTTAAGAGTTTGTTATGAATATTGTCTATGTAATGTCAGGCCTTGTGTTTGATTGCAAAGTTGAGCTTGGAATGTTGTGGCATGCGACATCACGATCTGTTCACCGTGCCTCCTGAGAATAATGCTTCGTATTGTTTTGCATGTCGATCTATTGCCGGTGATTTGCTTGTTAATAAGATCGTCCTCTTCTGTTGTTTCCGTGCTTAAGAAGTTCATCGTCTGATGTTTCATTCATAGCCTATACGACAAGTCGGGTAGGTTAGACGTGAAACCATATGATCTTCCGACCAACTCATGATATTAGGCCGTGATTGGATCGTCGTTTTCCAACCAAAACCGCTTGTAAATTAAAGCAGATGGTCTCGGGCGAAGGCGCTTGGTTGGTCGATTTCGCCTAGTAAAATATCGGAAGTACTTGACACATGAGAAAAACGCTGAACGACACTCGGACAATTGCTAATCCAGCCGTTAGCTGCTGTTTCAGCCTTGCCCATGGATGGCATGATACACACGCCGTGCATGTATTGTCTGGTAATGTCGTCCATATAGCAGTGCTCGTAAAATATACACTGGTCTCTTAAATTACACGCGTAACCCGCTGGTTTTACTTACATACCTTGGGCCCTCGGTTTCATTACGCCTGTATTTTACGTGTTGTTTTCGATGACGAGTAAATTACACTTGTATGTTAATACAAGTTTGAAATAAACCAGAGCTCCCAAGCGCGGCCTTACCGTTTCATGCCGTCTCAGTTTCTCGAAGGTGATCATAGGTGTCTGATGATCCTGGCTTCCTGAATGAGTAGCGGGCGCTGTATCATACCATCCGTAGGGCCCGCGAGGCCCTCTCCGTTGTCCTTCGAGTTGTTGCGCTCGCCGTGGCGCCGAGCATTGTTACCATCGTCAACGAACATGAGGATTCAGGAGATGACTTTATTTTGACTGGATGACACTAGGGACCCACTAGGGCCATAGCCGTACGTACGCAAGTGCCTCCTTATTATGTACAACTATATTTTTTTTGCTTTCTCCTGGTTTCTTGACATCACGGTCCCACACCATTGTCAACCTATGTAGTCAATATAAATGAGAGAATTGCACAAGGTGCGGACGATAGCTGGGACCAAGCAGCTCGAGCAGTATTTGTGTTTTTGAGGCGTGAGGACTGCAGAGTTTTTCTTGGCGATGATTTTGTTGTTGTTCAGAGGAGAGCAGGGTATTAACTGGGCGGGCTGTGGCCCGTCTAGCCCAGGCTAGATATCCAGCCTAGATACTAATTTTTTTAAGATGAAAATGTCTAGCCCAGCTATACGTCTTTTTGAGGAATACCCAGGCAAGGTCAACTTCTTATTCTCCGCCCCGCTGGGCTGCAAATCTTTCCTAGGAGGGATGCATTAGGCTTAACAGGAAAATGGGCTTTAAAAAATAATAAATGGGATGTAATTATAAAAACTGGGCAGTAACTATAAAAAAATGCTCCAAACACAAAATTAGTTTATAAAAGACTTCCATCAGACGTGGACTGTATGTGGAGAGGCTGACAGCTGGGTCCACGGCCGCAGCAAGAAAGTGCCTCCTTATTACGTGCAAAATAATTATTCCTCCACCTGACAGCGGGGACCCACCGGACGGGCCACCGTATTCCGCCCCCTGACTGCTGGGACCCACCAGCTACATCTTCTCATGCAAGGAAGTGCATGACAGTCGGGACCCACCTGGTCGAAGCGTGCGTAGCATTGTCATTCTGGTCACGAACGTGTATGTACATATATACTGGTCGATGTAGAGGCGCGCACATATCGTAGTAGAGGCGGGCAGGGTGCAAGAAAGAAAATACGGCCACGTATGTGTACATACGGGCGGGGTCTCGACCGCCTACTCGCGCATACGTAAGGCGAGGGCTCGTGTACATGGCCGGGTCGGAACGGAGAAACAGCGTCGTCGTCGTGTTCATGGGGAGGCAATGGAATGCGTCGTGTTCATGGGGAGGCAACGGAATGCGTCGCATTCATCGGGGGGGGGGCTTGGACGGAACAGGCCATGGAAACGAGGCCTGGCGTACTGCAGAATGGAGGAAACGGCCTTGTGTTCGACCGGCCACGTTCGAAACGGGATCCTGTTCATCGGGAGGGGTCTGGCGTGCCGCAAAACGGAGGAAACGGACCTCCTATGGTCGAAACGGGGGTCCTGTTGATCGGCAGGGGTGTGGCGTACCGCAAAACAAAGGAAACAGACCTCCTATGGTCGAAACGGGGGTTTTGTTGATCGGGAGGGGTGTGGCGTACTGCAAAACGGACGAAACAGACTTGTGTTGGAGCGCTACGGTCGAAACGGGGATCCTGTTCACACTACAAGAAATATGTCAACTTATGACCACCACTATTGGTCACTGAAAGGTCACAAATTTCCATTTATGACCTTTTTGTGACCAAAAACATAAGGTCAAAAGCTGGTGTTCGCACACGAACACGTCACCGTGTACCCTCGACGCCGGGGGTGATGCACCGCAGCTCACGTCGAAGGAGACCTGCCGGAAGCGCGGTATGCAAGACAATCCGGCGGGCGCTTTTGAGGACCCGAAACCCCACACGCCTGGGAGGGACCCCGTCAGGGCGCGTAGCGGCTGTGGGCTGCCCTAGGTCGACCTGATCGCCCCTAGGGCCTCGAGGTTCGCCGCCCTACAATGAAGAAGAACGAACGAAGAACGAGGAAGAAGAAGAACAAGGGAGAAGGAAAAGTAAAGGTAAAATATGTAGATAGATTTGTTCGATTGTGTGTTGTTTCAATCGGCCGTCACCCCCAACATATATAAGAGGCGGCTGGACTTCCCGTACAAGAAAAGGACTAAAAATTCCGTCCAAAACATCAAAAACCCTAACCTAACTCGGATAGGAATCTTTGGCAATTTCCGGATCAATCTCGGTCTCACCGATTGGTTTGCTTCGGTCCCACCGAGTGAACGTGGTCAACTTTCTGTAACTTTCTGGATCAATCTCGGTCTTACCGATTAGTTTGCTTCGGTCCTACCGAGTCAACATTGCGAACTCTCTGTTAAATTTTCGGACAAACTCGGTCTCACCGATCAAATCAACTCGGTCGGTCCGAAATGACTCTGCAGCTTTTGTTTCTGACCTTATTTTGCCTTCACAGGTTGCATACGAACTCGGATTAAGACGATTTTTATATCAAAATCAATCGTTTCGACGAGACGCACAACTTTCATGTTGAAACAGATTCCACCAGAGGCCATCTTGATTGAGTTTTATGCCTTTCTTTACTCTGGTGTCAACATGAGCATCTCTGAACTTGTCATAACTTTTGAGTCCGAGCTCCGTTTTAGACTATCTTGATATCCATCTTGATCTTCTCGAAGAGAAACATTCCAAGGTGACTTCCAATCATAAGTTTGAATTGTTCTTGATCTAATCTATGCTAATTTTATGACTGTGCCAATTTTGAGCGTCAACACATGCCCCCCTGTTTTTCGGCATAGCTAGCGTGCCGAAAAATAACTTGTACCATGTTGGTTCTAAGGACGATGTCAACACTCCATCGGCCATTTTCCTCGGGACGATAATAAGGTATCAGCCATGTTTGTGCTAAGGGCAACAGTCATATATCGGCCACTGCCCACTTAGGCTTCTTGCCACACACTTGGGTGGTATTTCTTCAAGTACTTGCCATTGAGAGCTCGTGGTAACAGTGCCCCTTGTAAGGATTCCACCAAATAAGAGTTTCCGGGAACTATTCTTGCAATTCTAAAAGGACCTTCCCAACTTGGAGACCACTTCCCGAATTTTCTGTCTCTTGAACCAATCGGGAGAATTACTTTCCAGACGAGATCGCCAACTTGAAAATTGTTCAACTTAACCTTCTTATTGTAAGCCCTTGCTACCCTCAACTTGTCCCTCTCTATGGCCTTCAAAGCAGCCAAACGTTTTTCAGCAACCTCATCAATATTGTCCATCATCAAGTTATAAAAGTCTACTGCCGATAAATCATTTTGTTTGGCTATTCTCAAAGCATTCAAATTCACTTCCACCGGTAAAACAGCCTCTTGACCGTATACTAGCTCATATGGAGTCACCTTCGTAGCACCATGCCTTGAGATCCTATGTGCCCACAAAGCTTCAGACAACAACTCATGCCATCTCCCTGGATTATCCTCAATCTTCTTCTTGATGAGCTTGATTAATTTTTTTTTGCTAGACTCAGCTTGTCCATTGGCTTGGGCATAATATGGAGAGGAATTGAGAAATTTTATGTTATAAGATTCGGCAAATTCTCTAACTTGATGTGACATGAAAGAGGAGCCTTGATCTGTAGTCAATGTTTGAGGAATGCCGAATCTATGAATAATGTGCTCGGTTATGAATTTAATCACCTCCGTATGTGTCATTTTCTTGAGAGGTACTGCTTCAGACCACTTAGTGAAATAATCGGTTGCCACCAATACGAACCGATGCCCCTTTGAGGAAGACGGATGAATTTGTCCAATAAAGTCTAAACCCCATCCTCTGAAAGGCCACGGCTTGATAATGGGATGTAACATAGCAGCAGGAGCCAACTGAATATCACCAAATTTTTGACAAGCTTCACACCCTTTGTAATATCTGAAGCAATCATTAATCATAGTCGGCCAATAAAATCCAGCACGTCGTAGCAACTATTTCATCTTGGGAGCCGATTGATGAGTGCCACAAATACCTTCATGGACCTCCCCCATAGCAATTCTCGCTTGGTCCTCGTCCAAGCACTTTAGACGAACATCATCAACCGTTCGGCGATAGAGATCATCATCTCTCATTGTATACTTGAAAGCCATCCACCGAACAGCCCTGTCCACCCTTCTACTAGGATCACGTAAGTAAGCAACTATGGGCTTCCTCCAGTCGGAATTGTCACCTGCACTAGATTTTTTTTAATGACCGAATCAGTGGGTTCTGGTTCGGCCTCTTCTATACTGGTAAGACAAGGCATCGGACTTTGAGAAATATGAAACATGCCATGATCAACATGGTATCCAGATGCTTGCTGTGCCAACTCATTTGCTTTCCAGTTGTCATGTCTAGATATATGTGCAACGCTAAAACAATCCAAAGTAGAGATTATATCTAGACATTAAGTGATTCATCCAAACACTGAAAGACTTTGGATATTTGCTGCACCACTAGTAACGAATCACCATAAGCCTCAATGTATGTAACACCTATATCAAGTAACATCTCTAGGCCGAATAACAATGCTTCATATTCGGCTTGATTGTTTGTGCAAAAATATTCCAAGCGGCATGATGCTTCAAAAACAGCACCATGAGGAGATATGTAAACAATACCAACACCTTGGCCATTGCTATAAACTGAACCATCAAAATATAATCTCCACGGTACTAATGAGACAAGGTTTATATCAATGTCATACTTGTCATCAACCCGATGTTCAACAATAAATTTAGCAATGATTTGGCCTTTCATGGATTTTAGAGATTCATAAGCCAAATCATATTCAATCAAAGCATAAGCCCACTTGCCAATTCTACCACTAAGAATTGGCCTATGCAACATGTATTTAATGACATTGGTTTGACAAGCTACTATACAAGCACTCCGTACTAAATAATGTCTCAATTTTGTGCAAGCATAATATAAGCATCGACATAGTTTCTCAATAAATGTATACCTTGTCTCGCTCTCCAATCAAACTAAGGACGATGTTAGAATACTACACTCGCCATGCATTGACATACTCTTGGGATGATAGATAAATATCGGCCATTACCATGTAAACTTCATTCAAAGCACATATAGCCGAAATAAACAAATGAAATGACAAATCAAGTATTTCGGCCCTTTGGATCAGCAACAAACTTGTAGCTAATCAAATGTATAGTGACTTGGTAATACCCTCTCATGACGTAAGAAATTATATTGCATCCATGGATTAAAATAATCCCATCGAGGGTTACCAATCATACCCGATGACGAATTCCATGGCATAGGCGTTAACGGTATAGTTGAAGAATATGGATAATGTGTAGACCAAAGATGTTGAAACCTTTGGCTTGGTCCTTCATAGTTTTTACTCTTTTCCTTCACTTTTGCCGCACTTCTTGTAATGGAGGCTTGCACATAATTCTTATTTTGAGCAATTCCTTTGGGAACCCATGCCATGTTCCTTTCTTCAAGTTCTTGTGCACTAATTTGTGTAATTCCCTCTTTTGCCAATACGATAAGCCGAGTGGGCATCTCGGCTGTGATTCTGTTTTGACCAATGGCAATTCCTTCTTGACCTTGTGCACTCTCAACTTTTTTTCTTCAGATTTGGCACTTTGACTCTCAATAATTGGTTGCTTCGTCTCATTGCCTTTTGTAGCCAATGTCAACACTTTAATTGGCTCTTTATTATTTGAGATCAAATCTGCGGTAGCACACTTGCGACCATCTCTTTTCACGCGGTAGACTTGCTTGACCACCTCTTTCTTCATCCTTGAGCTCTGGACCGATTCCTTATGATTGAAACGGTCTTTAACATATGATTGTTCAGATATTGATCTTCTCGGAGCTGCATAATATTGGTGAGATGATCTAAAATGAGATGGAGAATGTGCCCTTGTATCATACATGTCCCATGATGGATATGGATCTATATGAGCATAGGGAGGCATCCACGGCATTGACATTGGCGGCCCAAAATAAGGATATGAATATGTTGCATTAAAATTCTCACTTTGCCAACACCGATCCTCATATTTGCGCCTTGGGGGTGATCTTGGTTTCTTTGCCTGATTGGGCCGATAAGCATTCTTCTCTTCACTCTTCTTTTGATATTTCTCCAATAGTTCAGTGAAGGTGATTTTTGATCTTTTACACTTGCGCTTATTTCGGCCTTTGTTTTCTTTTGGTTTGCTTTCATCGATCGTTGGATTTGCTTGCTGCCCCCCCCAGTCCTTGGCGTCTCCATTGTAGCTTCGATGAAATTCTCATCCTCAAGATTATGTTCATTATGCTCTTCAACAATTTCTTTACTTGAAAGCTTGATCCCATCACCTGCAGTTTTTACCTTCTCTTTAAATGGATCGGCTTGAAGCAGTCGATGCAAAAACTTTTTGCCATCGGGACCAATCGGAATAGACTGGTCATCTCTTGGTGTTTGAACAAACTTCAATCGTCCTTTTTCAATGGCCGATTTAACTATTTGACGAAACATGTTGCAATCCTCAAAATTATGCTTGGACGAATCATGCAACTTACAATACATTCGTCCTTGGATTGATGGCTTAACATGGTGATCAAGAATGTTAATGTAATTATTTTTCAGCAACAAATCAAATATTTGATCACACATGCTTGAATTGAAGGTATACTTCTTGTTTTCTAGCCGATCTTGCTGTGAGAACGGCTTTGGAATTAAGCAAACGAATGGTTCAGATTTTGCATCACACCATTCGGCTATGCATTGTGTTTTGCACTCTATCTCTGATGTCTTTGGGTAAGATATTATACTAGCATCGATTTTCTCAACAGAATTTAATATTGGCTTTAAATTTCTAAAACGGAAATAGTTAGAACACACATGTCTCAATTGAGACCAAGTGCAAGCCAAGTATGAAATAAGCAAATCTACCCAAATAGATATGAACTTTAGATAAAGCAACGGGGAAAGCTTTGGCTGTAATAATAAGTCACTACCGGTCTTTATAAACGGCGTAATGGGTTGACCGATATGCTCAATAACAACTTTATTGCTAGCAAGTAAATTACCCTTCTTCATTGGTCTTTCAAAATTACTTATGAGGATTTTTCAAATAGATGCATCAACAATAAAGTCCTGACCAAATCTGAAAATAGGTAAATTACTTGCTAAACATACCTCTTCAAATATGTTGGGAGAGCACGATGGTGGTGTGACTTGAACAATATCTTGCTCCGCCTTTGGATGGCTCCCCAACGCCTCTTCATCATCTTTTTCTTGATTCCGTGCATCATTACATTGAAAAAATTTGTCAGCCAAACTTTGTTCGGCTACTTGTTCTTGTCCTTGAAGTTCATCAATTTCTCTGGCACGAAACTCATAGGGCAGGAAGTAGCTTCCATTAACTTTGGAAAAATCAAGTATGGTCGCTTTGCTAGGCTTGCCATGCCCTTTCTCAATAATGCTTGCCTCTTTGCATTTGATGGATTCAGAATATATACTTCTTGATTCGGCTCTTTTAACTGGAGCACTTTCATGTTCTGAATCATCTTTCTTTACATTGCTTCTACCAATTGTCAATGCTTCTTTCACTTGAGCCAATTCTGTTTCTTTTTGTTTCTGGCGGCGAGCGGCAAAATTGGCTTTAATCTTTTTCTCAATTTCAGCCCACTTCGGATACGATTGCTCCCCAATGCTTTTACATTCTTTCGGCAATGGCACATGGGTGTTGCCGAAACTTTGCAATTGTGTAGGGGCTGTATAATATGATGTAGTACTAGGTGAAGGCATATGCATTGTTGTAAAACCATATTTTTGCTCGCCAATCTTATTAATTGGCAAAGATTCATCTTCTTGCAAAACTCTAGCTTTTATTGCGGCATAATCAGGAAATAGCCCTTTTTCATGTTGTTCAAGGCAAATAGCACTAATCCTCTTATTCTGGGCTAAACTCTTCAATGCAGCCACCACTACCTCATCTTCTACAATATTTGGCACAACCGCTCCTGTAAAATTTACATTTATTCGGCTATGACCTGAAAGGTGTGAAGCCGAATTTTGAGCATCTACAATTGTGTATGGTGCCGAAAAATTACTAACATGAGGTGTAGCATAGGACGGTTGAGAGTAACTGGCCGAATAGCTAGCAGTAGCATGGCCAATTCTCCCATCCATCGGCAAGGTTGTATTCACATATTCCAAATTAGGTGCCGATGAATAAAAAGGCGAAACACTTTCTTGTATGCTATTGGAAATTTTAACATGAGGTGTTTCAAATTGATTAACCAAACCCATCATGTTGTTCATTGGCATATGGAATTGTGGGGTTGCCGATGCATGAGAGTTTGGATACATATGTTGTACATTGCTAAAATCATAAGAATTTGAAGCATGAAGATTGCTTTGCATCGGCCCTTGCGCATAATTAGATGCATGATTGATAAAACTAGGGCTAGCCGATACATTATGCTCATTAGGTGATTCAGCAACAACATATGGATTATTTGCATCTACAAAGGGGAATTGGGTATTCATATTACCTTTGTAGATTGCAGCAACTTGATGACGATCTCTTCGTAGCAAGAACGGGCTGGAGACCGTTCAAAGCTTCGATCCCAGCGGTGTCGCCAAAAAGTGTGTTCGCACACGAACACGTCACCGTGTACCCTCGACGCCGGGGGTGATGCACCACAGCTCACGTCGAAGGAGACCTGCCGGAAGCGCGGTATGCAAGACAATCCGGCGGGCGCTTTTGAGGACTCGAAACCCCACACGCCCGGGAGGGACCCCGTCAGGGCGCGTAGCGGCTATGGGCTGCCCTAGGTCGACCTGATCGCCCCTAGGGCCTCGAGGTTCGCCGCCCTACAATGAAGAAGAACGAACGAAGAACGAGGAAGAAGAAGAACAAGGGAGAAGGAAAAGTAAAGGTAAAAGATGTAGATAGATTTGTTCGATTGTGTGTTGTTTCAATCGGCCGTCACCCCCAACATATATAAGAGGCGGCTGGACTTCCCGTACAAGAAAAGGACTAAAAACTATGTCCAAAACATCAAAAACCCTAACCTAACTCGGATAGGAATCTTTGGCAATTTCCGGATCAATCTCGGTCTCACCGATTGGTTTGCTTCGGTCCCACCGAGTGAACGTGGTCAACTTTCTGTAACTTTCTGGATCAATCTCGGTCTTACCGATTAGTTTGCTTCGGTCCTACCGAGTCAACATTGCCAACTATCTGTTAAATTTTCGGACAAACTCGGTCTCACCGATCAAATCAACTCGGTCGGTCCGAAATGACTCTGCAGCTTTTGTTTCTGACCTTGTTTTGCCTTCACAGGTTGCATACGAACTCGGATTAAGACGATTTTTATATCAAAATCAATCGTTTCGACGAGACGCACAACTTTAATGTTGAAACAGATTCCACCAGAGGCCATCTTGATTGAGTTTTATGCCTTTCTTTACTCTGGTGTCAACATGAGCATCTCTGAACTTGTCATAACTTTTGAGTCCGAGCTCCGTTTTAGACTATCTTGATATCCATCTTGATCTTCTCGAAGAGAGACATTCCAAGGTGACTTCCAATCATAAGTTTGAATTGTTCTTGATATAACCTATGCTAATTTTATGACTGTGCCAATTTTGAGCGTCAACAGCTGGCCGTCGTAAACTGACTATAGCGACCATTCTTCTGGAATGGTCGCAAACGTTTATGACCAAAATACGTCTACTGTGGCGTTTTGGTCACTAGAAACCTCCCCAGGCCACGTAGGCATCTAGCGTGGCAATCTGACGTGGCACAAGATTCAGCCCGGTCCAATTCGATTTTCTACATGGGCCTAGCCCATTAATTCAGCCTTTCTATATATTTTTTTCGTGTCAATTTTTGGTCGATTTCATGGGCCTAGCCCAACATTATAGCCTTTTTATCTTTGGGCCGTAGCCTTTGTTTCTCTTTTTTAATATATGCCAATTGTCAAATTCTGGTAAGTGGGTCCCAAATGTGACGTTCTAGTTTGTGGGACCCTACTGTCAAGGTCATGTTCTTTCATATTTCAATATGCAAATACAGAAAACAGACACAATATTTCAAATAACAGCAGGAAGCAATCTGCTACATCATATAACATACATAAAAATGTGATCAGCATCAAGTTTATAATTAGATAACACACATACAGCCCAAGTCTATCACAGGAGCCCTACAAGTTCTGCTACATCATATAACACACAAATAGGATCAGCTCCCAGAACTAGCACACGTACAAGTTCTGCTACAAGGAGTTCGTTACTCCCAGAACTAGCTCAATGAGGTAAAACTATGCTTCATCCAACTTCTTTGTCCTGAATGAAATGCCAGCATCTGCACATTGTAGAACAAAATGTTTAGGGACAAAATAAAAGTAAATCGAACAGCAAAGTATCAAAAAAACCAAAGTATTAAAAACTGCAGTAATTTACTCGTAGTTGGCAGGTACACAATACCATGGTTTTAATATAAAATACAGAGCAAGTGTTTGGCTACAACATAGAATGCTGTAAAATTTGTTTTAGAATCCAGGCATGTCAAATTTTAAGCACCAGCAGAATAGATCTAACAAACCAGACCATGATCATCATGCGCATCAGGATTTATGGTTCTAGCAAAACAGTAAAGAGATGGACTTACACGCATCAAGCATACCAGCTACTACATCACCATTCTCGTGACCACAGACATCACCATTCACTAATAATTCCCATTGGGAGATCAAACTATGCATCCAACAAGCTACAACAACAGGGAATGCAGAAAAATTTATGACCC
Organism: Triticum dicoccoides; assembly: GCF_002162155.2. Lineage (NCBI taxonomy): Eukaryota > Viridiplantae > Streptophyta > Magnoliopsida > Poales > Poaceae > Triticum > Triticum dicoccoides. Next base: position 4,193,266 of record NC_041384.1, on the reverse strand, counting down.
AAGATGACGAATCAACTCGGTACATCTCAGTTTGAACAACCACGACGAGACAAATCTGCACATAGGAGCAGCGTCGTTCGTGGCATCCACATGAGGTCGCGCAACATCAAGAACATGGCGCATGACAGCAATAGACCTAGAGATCTAGGACAGAGGGAGGGGGAGCTTACACTTGCGAATGCGGCCGGGTAGAGGTGGAAGCTGCGGCGGCCGCAACGGATGCAGAATTGAAGAGGGTCCTCATGTAGCAGTAGCAGCAGCAGCATGAAGAATTGAAGACCGACCAACAGAGCCTCCAATGCAAACAGAGAGGCATGAGGAAACTGAATCCAATCACATCAAATCAAATCGAGCTGCTGCACCTTGACGTTGAGGAAAACAAACCTCATCTCATGTCATCTCAGGGAGGAATAAGAAGAAAAATATATGGCTGCTGCTCCATGACCATGACCTTGAATTGTTGCTGCTGCACAAGATCGAGGAAGAAGAAGACTTGCAAAAAAATCAATAACTAGCAATGTACAAGCATGAATTCATGGAAGGACGAATGCAAGGCCAAACATCCAGCATACTGTTTCTTAATGCGCCAACTACTTAAAAAACCATGGAAGTTCTAACCATATTAAATTAAATTAAATTAAAGGACAAAGTGAAGTCATGATGAATTGATAGTTCCATCTTATAAAGCTTTCTGTTTAGCATATCCTAAATCATAGTCTATCTACCAATATATGAATTCTTTAGTTTTCAGAACCGAGGCTCACATATTTGTGCTGATTTGTACACAGCCAAGAAAAACTTCTTACAAATAAATTCATGGAAGCATATCATCCTTTCAGTCCCTCACCCATCTCCTAGTAGTATTACAGACAAACTAAATTTTACATAGGGAGGTTCAGATTATCTTCATTGTATTTTTAGTATTTTTTTTACTTGAGACAAACTAAATGCTAACATCAATGACAACAAGACTTGAACAAAAATAGCTATTGAAGAAACATGTTTATAAGATAGAATGAAAATGATTTACACCACAACATATAGTTCACATGTACTGGAGCTAGAGACTACAGAACACACATAATCACACATATGCGAACAGGGTACTACTCAATGTTTCAGGTTACACTATTAAACAAAATTATACAAGCGACTAGACTAGTATCACAGATCTACAGAGTAGTACTAAACAACTAAAAATAAATAGTAGAAGTAACTAGTACAGGGAGCAAGTACTCTTAAAATCCGAATCTTACAGACTTATACAATACCGGGAAATTCAGAGAAGAAAGGGAGAAAGAGAGATTGCAGGAGGAGGTCGAGGATTATGCAAATTAACTTTGTCGAGACTTATACAACATGAATACAAATTCACAAGTTATTTGCATTTTTATTCAGAACTATGTAACACCATTTACATTACTTTCACAACAGAAACAAGAAACTTTGGTGCATTGTAAAAAAAATATGCACGCAGAGGTTGTAAAAAAAATATGTGTACATCTAGCCAAGCTCCATCATGATGTACTACGGCGTGATGTCCATGCTGAGGTTGTTCTTGGCGAAGAAGTCATGCTAGATGGCCGTCACGTCGGCCACCACAAAGTTGACGCCGTAGTGCTTGCTAGAGAAGAAAATAACAAGTCAGTATACATATTATATCTGTCAAAAGAAGGACCAATATCAATCAGACCCTTTAATTTTAGAAAACATGGTTTCATTTGATGGTTATTGGAGTAGCAGCTTTGGTTTGCACTATAAGGAACCTGTAATATCAATTTCTAACTTTCTAACAGTGAATTGGATCCTCAGGTGGTGTTGGGTGTACTAGACAAAATGCTACACCCGTGGACTCCGTCTGCTGAATATGATGAAGTTCTACCAACAAGTTCGTCCTCTCTGTACTTTCTTTTAGTTTCCAAATGGATCAAGAAATCAATGTTGTGACTCATCTATACGGAAAGGATCCTACGTAAAAAGCTACTGTTCCATGCATGGAGAGATCGGCAACCATTTATACATTCCTATCTCTGAACTAAGAATCGGTACAACATGTGGATGTCTGTCTGACAGAAGAACAAAATGCAGACTCCACTGCTCTGCTCCAGCGACTCCATCTTGCTCGTACTGAGCAGATCAAAGTGCATTTACATATCATTTTTCCTATCTTCAGTTCACTACAGACCATTGCCTTTCTGTAAAAAAAGTATCATGCATATGAGTTAGTCATGTGAACTTTCACTATGTAAGGCCTTAATGACACAGTCATAAGCAGGAACCCACTGTGAACTTTCAGTATGAAACATTGACTCAACGATGTGCATCAGCCTGAAATGAATATCTATCACAAGAGTAGTAGCGTTTAGTATACACTAAAACTTATGCATATCCATGGGAAGGGTCTAGTTCTGAATGTTCTGTCCACAAGAACAACATTGATGGAAATATGAAAATAAAGCAATTTCTACTGCTAATCCGTGACTTCACATTGTATTCCTACTAGATAACACACACCCAAGGATCATTCATCATGGCACCCGAGCACCAGCAGTTTCATTGTAGCACACTTACAGATCAAGCAGCAATAAGTCCATCCACTCGAGCTCTGGGAAGGCATGGCGCCGGTGCTGGCTCCGGCTCCAAGCGACCTCCGCACCACCGGCCGCCGTTCGGGCAGGGCACTCCTGATCAAATCGAGGGAACGACCATGGAAGCATCAAATTCTACGCGGCGGCAGCGGCCAAGAGTGAGAAAAAAAGCAGTGGGAACAGAGCGTGGACCTGGGCACGGTGACCGTGCAGCCGTCGTTGGGCGTGCGGAAACTGCAGGCGGTCGTGACGGACCGCATCGGCGTCGCGCCGCAGCAGAACTCGGCGTCGCTAGCTAGACCCCGCCGCCAGCGCCGCGTGCCGCTCGACGACGGCGCCGACCTCGCCGCCGCCGTCCTCGTCGGGATAGACTGCTACGTCCTCGCCGGGATCGAGCGTGGGAGGGAGCGACGGCAAGTGAGTCGAGCGGGAGAGAGAGGAGGGGATGAGGGGCCGCAAACGGCGGCTACGCGGAGGACGAGGAGGGGCCGCAGACGGCGGCTGCGGCGCAACTGGGTGGCGGAGACGAGGGGGGATGGATCGTAGTGGGTCAGGGTGGGCGGTGGATCTGGCCGTGGATCGATGGGATGCCGCAAGAGCGAGGAAGGAGAAGTGAGCGAGGGGAATTGGAAGTGCAAGGAGAGAAAGAAAGGAGGCGGGGGGGGCGGGGGGGTGGGTGGAAAATGTCCATGAGGACAGACCTAGGGTTTCGGCTCGGGTGGGTTTGGGCCGTTGGATCCGGAAGCATCCGACGGTGGTTGATGCGTGATCCGCGTGATATGCTCATGGTCCAATCAGAACACAGCAAACCATTTGATGACCTTTGACCATATAAATTGGTCGTGATCGATTCAAGATAGAATATTTCATTTCATTTTTCAATGCTCAAAATGAGTTTTTTTGTGAAAGTCCTATCAAATATTTGTTCAAATAATATCATATTTTGCACAAGTTTACATCTTGGATTTGAAAACAATATTGACAAAGGGAGTTTTTATTTCCTTTGCATCAAAAATCGATTTTCCATTTATCGAGTGCCCAAAATGAGTTTTTTTGTGAAGGACCTATAATATATTTGTGACCAAATGGTTAGGTTTCAAAAGTTTTTACCCAGATCTGGTGAAAAAGACAAATTAGGGCGAACACTCATCGTTTACGGCATGGACTACCAGGGTATCTAATCCTGTTCGCTCCCCATGCTTTCGCACCCCAGCGTTAGTAGGGACCCAGAGAGCTGCCTTCGCTTTTGGCGTTCCTTCGTAGATCTACGGATTTCACCCCTACACACGAAATTCCACTCTCCTCTGTCTCGGAGTTATACGGTGTCCGGCTGGACTTTTGTCCTCTTTCGCTATAAACACTACAACAATAGAAGCACCCTTCTAGAGATAAGAGTAGCAAATGTTTTGAGGCACTGATGGAAGCATGCTAGCGTTCGTGTCAAGGAGCGATGCGAGCGGTCCAATTGCACATCAATAGCAGCTGCTTTTATCTCCGCATTCACTAAACGAAATGTTGAACCCATGTTGGCCTCTTATTCGTAGGATCGGTCCAAAGCGCGACTGAGTTGACGTTGATAGACTTGTGCGTGCTCTGCCGCTCGTAACCTTTTTTTTCTCCCATCGATCAAATCGAGGAGGTCAAGTTTCGAGAGCAGAGCCTCTCGCTTCTGATTATCAGTCATATCGTCGTCGAGCAGAACGCGCAGGGAAGGAATCGTCGAGTTCACTGGGAAGAATGGTTTCCACCGATTTAATTGGAAACGTGTCAAATTTGAACTGTAGCTGCCTTATAGTTTGCTCTTTATTTTTTCCAAAAATCATTTCTAGGTACATAAGTATCTATTTAATTAGAGAAATATCAAAAAAATTCCAAGATTCAACCTCTTGCTAGGAATGGTCATTCCCGCCGTTTTGACCACATTTTGAAACGGGCATAAAAAATTCAAAAAAAAAACAAAAAATTGGGAAACCTTCGCATTGTGTCATTATATGTGGCCAAGTTCCCAGGAAAAATAACAAACTTGTAATACGATAATTATTTTAAAAAAGTGTTCTCGGAAACGAGCTATCACATGTGGAGATCAATGGCTTTCAAGACAAATGATCAATCTTATGGCCACATTCATGGCATAGTTTGTTCAAATGATCTCATATTGTGCACAAGGGTGCATATTGGAATGGCAAACAATATTTCATAAGGAAGTTTTCATTTTCTTTGGACGAAAAAACTATTTTCCATTTTTTGAGTGTCCAAAAGGGGGTTGTTTTGTGAAGGACCTACCAAATAATTGTTGCAAAATTGTACCAAATCAATTTTCTAAAATACTAGGACATATTTAATGCACAATTGACCAAATGGTTGGGTGTAAAAAATTTTGATCCTCCTCTCGTGAAAAAGACAAATTTTCGCCGATTCAGTTGGAAGCGCGTTAAATTTGAACTGTAGCTGCCTTATAGTTTGCTCTTTATTTTTTCCAAAAATCATTTATAGGTACATAAGTATCTATTTAATCAGAGAAACACCCAAAAAATTCCATGATTCAACCTCTAGCTAGGAACGGTCATTCCCGCCGTTTTGACCGCATTTTGAAACGGGCATAAAAAATTCAAAAAAAATCAAAAAATTGGGAAACCATCGCATTGTGTCATTATATGTGGCCAAGTTCCCAGGGAAAATAACAAACTTGTAATACGATAATTATTTTAAAAAAGTGTTCTTAGAAACGAGCTATCACGTGTGGAGATCAATGGCTTTCAAAACAAATGATCAATCTTATGGCCACATTCATGGCATAGTTTGTTCAAATGATCTCATATTGTGCACAAGGGTGCATATTGGAATGGCAAACAATGTTTCATAAGGAAGTTTTCATTTATTTTGGACGAAAAAATCATTTTCCATTTTCAGAGTGCCCAAAATGAGTTTTTTTGTGAAGGACCTACCAAATAATTGTTGCAACTTTGGACCAAATGAATTTTATAAAATACTAGGCCATATTTAATGCACAATTGACCAAATAGTTGGGTGTCACAAGCCTTGATCCACCTCTGGTCAAAAAGACAATTTTTTGCCGATTCAGCTAGAAGCGGGTCAAATTTGAACTGCAGCTGCGTCATAGTTTGCTATTTATTTTTTTCCAAAAATCATTTCTAAGTACATAAGTATCTATTTAATCAGAGAAACACCAAAAAATTCAAAGATTCAACCACTAGCTAGGAACGGTCATTCCCGCCGTTTTGACCGCATTTTGAAACGGGCATAAAAAATTCAAAAAAAATCAAAAAATTGGGAAACCTTCGCATTGTGTCATCATATGTGGCCAAGTTCCTAGGAAAAATAACAAACTTGTAATACGGCAATTATTTTAAAAAAGTGTTCTCGGAAACGAGCTATCACGTGTGGAGATCAATGGCTTTCAAGCCAAATGCTCAATCTTATGGCCACATTCATGGCATAGTTTGTTCAAATGATCTCATATTGTGCACAAGGGTGCATATTGGAATGGCAAACAATGTTGCCTAAGGAAGTTTTCATTTTCGTTGGATGAAAAAACCATTTTCCATTTTTCGAGTGCCCGAAAGGAGGTTTTTCTGTGAAGGAACTACCAACTAATTGTTGCAAAATTGGACCGAATCATTTTTATAAAATACTAGGACATATTTAATGCACAATTCACAAAATGGTTGGGTGTAAAAAAGTTTGATCCACCTCTCGTGAAAAAGACAAATTTCCGCCGATTGAGTTGGAAGCGGGTCAAATTTGAACTGCAGCTGCCTCATAGTTTGCTATTTATTTTTTCCAAAAATAATTTCTAGTTACATAAGGACCTATTTAATCATAAATACATGGTTTGGTGGCGATACGTGGAGGTTTGGGCGGTGGCCGAGGGCCTCAACTCTAGAGCGCGTAAACTCGCATGCCCGTCGCGTGGTCACCGCGTGACCGTAATGTTGCCATGTGTTCTGGGCGGCTTAGGCATGTCTAGTGGGTTGGGCACTCCCCAGGTTGGTGCTAGGAAGAAAATTACAACATAAGATTCTCACGAGAAGACCGATCGATGCTCAAACATGAATTAGCAGCCAAGTGTTTGATTAGCGGTACGGGAAATGCACATGGCCAATGGGCGTGAGTTTTGGCTGAGGATGATCATCTACTAAGGAGAATGTCTTGACAAATTTTTAGCTCAAAAGGAGGATCCTAGGTTGTACTTGCTTTGCAAAGTACCACGCGAGACAAAAATATGAATGTTGAAGCTGGGCTCAAAATAATGAATGGATTGAGCTAAAATTTGTGGAGGATGGTTATTTGGGCATAGGAAAGCATTGTAGAAAATTGATACCATTTGGACATGCCAAAGTAGTACTTCCTTCACAATGCTCTTTTATGGACAGAAACTTGGGAAAACTAGTGAGAGATTGGATGAATGAAATGAGCTCAAAATTGGTGTAGGTAAGTTACTTAGGTATGGTCATGCGCTGGTCAATTTTCAGATCATTTGGGTAAGCCTAGCTAGTACTTACTTCACACAGCTTCTCTTGAGGTAGAAACTTTGGAAATTTCCCGAGAAAGATTTACTAGGAAAATTGAGCTAAATATTATCATGTGGCAATGATTTGGGTATGGAAGAGTGCCCGAAAAGTTTGAGGGTAATAGGAGGGGTCTATATAACACTTGCTTTGCAACGTGCCAATTTGGCCATAAAATATGAATTGAACCTGGGCTCACCTAGATGATTTGACTGAGCTGTAATTTGGAGGAGGGTGATAATTTGGGCATATGAAGAAACTGTATAAATTTCATGTCATTTAGAGATATAAAAAAGGTACTTCCTTCACAATGCTTCTAGGTGGACAAAAACTTTGGAAATTTGCCGAGGAAGATTTGCTAGGCAAATGGAGCTGAATTTTGTCATGCGGTAATGATTTGGATAGGAAAGAGTGCCCAAAAATTCATAGGGCAATCAAGAATATATAAATAGCACTTCCTTCATAAAGTGTTGTTGTGAACATAATAGGAAAATGAATATTGTTGAATTAGTTTTAAACTAGGCAAGGAAGGATTTTTACATATTTGATGAAGATATGACCCAAAGAATTTATGAGATTTTTTTGGGAACTTTGGGAATGATAGAAATATAGGTTGCTTCACAACCTAGGGCAAAAACTGCCACATGGACATGACACATAGGCAAAACTGATGAGATGGCGCCTAGTCATCACAACCCACCACAATCTACAAGGTTATGACCATCTATATTGGTCATTAACAACTAGAAATAAGGCAGCGGACTAGCACTGTTTGCTTTGTGACCATTTCGTGTAAGGAAATTACGACCTTTCCGACCAAAATGGTCGCAATGGTTTAGGGTTTGAAGCCCCCTGAACACCTTTGGACCAAATGGTCTAAAATGGTCATAAATTTATGACCAATTCTTCGAGGGTCACTGACAGAAGATCATAAGTTGACATATTTCTTGTAGTGTCATCGGGAGGGGTGTGGCGTACCGCAAAACCGGACTCCACGGGATACTGTTCATCTCCACCGTCGACCCCCTCCAGCCTCCACGAGCTACTGTTCATCCACCGTCGACCTCCTCCAGCCTCCACCTGCGACTGTTCATCCACGGGCTCCTGTTCATCCAGCCTCCACCGCGCGCTACTCCACCGGCTACTGTTCAACCAGCCCTCTCCACAGGCTCCTGTTCAACCATCCCTCCACGGGCTACTGTTCATCATGCCCTCCACCGTCTACTGTTCATCCAGCCCTCCACACCACAGGGTCCTGTTCATCCAGCCGTCCACGGGCACCCCTCCACCGTCTACTGTTCATCCAGCCCTCCACCATACCGCGGGGTCCTGTTCATCCAGAGGCAACGCCGCC